>NW_025115335.1:0-1011 GCF_004010195.1 Chiloscyllium plagiosum
TACTGAGGTTCCAATTCACTGTTCTTCCTTGTATTAAACATCTTGATTATTCCGATTTTCTCTCTCGGAAATTGCAACCTTACGTCACTTGTCATGTTCTGCCTTGTGACAATCTCGGCATTGGATAAACTGGGCATTATATTTGACATGGTAATGAGGCACAATCCTATCGTTTATCGGGAACACGTTCTTTTCCTGAAGACTCTCCCACTGTGTAATATTCACGCTGCTCTGCTTTATACTGTCACAGGCTGGGTTTACTGGCAATTTCATCTTCATTGATTTTTGGCCATTTCTGGTCAGAAGTCGGAAAGGAAATCTTTCATGAAAATGTCTGCGAATGAGGTTTCGGTTGGAATGATTGGGTTGAGCTTTACATTGAACATTCCCTTGATGTTTTACTCTCTGTGGAGACGTATGAATTTCTTTGACTACAGATTCATGTAAATGTTCGTCCTGGTATGTAAAATTGGCTTCATCATATACCTGCTGAGATGCTCCACATGCATTTATTCCATGACCCACTAAGTTCAGAGAGCGTGGAAAATAGTGCTGAAATATCCCTTTAGTCTTATTGTTAAATGACTAAACAGTGAAAAGAACCAAATTATTTATTGAGTATGAAATGTGCTGCCTCATTGTGTGCCTCATTTTCTTCAAGTTTTGAATCAACTGTTATATACCATAACAATGGTGCAGATTCTGCTGCTCTTCAGTTGATTTCGTGTTCAGTGTTCACTTGTGCGCTAGTTATGTCGCAAACAATGCGAAGCCAAAATATGTCAAAAAAGTCTCTGCGCGGTGGTAGGATTAAAACTACGTTCAAAGTAGACCATTGATGTTTAATTGCGAAGGGTGAATTGGATAGCACAACGAGCAATTAGATAAATTTGAAATATGCATGGGAAACAGGAAATGTGAAAGCATCTTATTTTGACCGAGGAATGGCCGCGTGATGCTACACTGTTGTGGGAAATGTCCTGTTTCGCCATGACACGAAACCACGTAGAG
>NW_025115336.1:0-1011 GCF_004010195.1 Chiloscyllium plagiosum
TACTCTATCATATCATTTACAGGAATAATGGAAGTCAGTATGTTACTGAAATGGAGAGGGATTACAGAGATTAATAATACTATGTACTCGGGGGTTCACTCAGACCAGTTCAGACATGAGAGGTTTTGCTCCATCCTCCGTCACCGAATGGTTACATTGATGGCAACATACTTTGAGATGATGGATATGTCACCCAATCCTGTTTGGAAAGTTCCAGAACATAGAAGCTGAATGAAACTGTGACCGTCACAGCCACTGGCAGCACCGTCCTTCCCCTGGTGTGAAGCTGCAGGACGTGTTAAAGGAGGTGACACCGCTCTGTGACCAGCTTCTTGTTCTGTCAGGGTCCCTTCACGCTCTTCTCCTGGGTTAAGTGGAGCTTGGGAAGCTGTTCCTGGAAAATACGGGGTGGACACAGCAGATCCCTTTCCTCACACACTCACTGCGTGGTTTAAAACCTTCCCTCTCTGCTCCATTTGTTGTTCATGTTGCAGACCCAGATGTTGTAACTACAGTCCCCAGACTCCATCCAAAGTTGGGTCACCAAATCCTCAGGTCTCCCTGAATGTCTGAGGCAGCTCACATCACAACTTTCAGCAAACCAACCCCAGCCCCTCCACGAACTTTTCAATAACAGGAGTCTGTCAGAAACCCCTCGTCTATAAGTGTTGTGGACCAGAACAGATCCCCACAAAATATTTTAAGAAGGCCGCTTAGACCCAAACCTTTCGTTATTTGGAATATAGATGTGAAGTGTGCGTTCCAGATATGTTGTGACTGGTCAAACCACTCGACATTAAGCAAAATATAATCTATTTAAATGATTTAGATAAAATACTATCAAAGAAAAGAACATCTCAGGATGGCTTATATGTTTGAAAACTTACACAAACAATAGATCCCGTACCTTCTTGGTTTGCACCGCTTGGCGCAAAGACATAATCAAAAACAGATCTATACATGAAGTTTTCTGATCCAAGGGGAAATCAACATCAACAGAGATCTCAGAGA
>NW_025115337.1:0-1011 GCF_004010195.1 Chiloscyllium plagiosum
ATTGAATGTGCTTCACTCTGTTCTCTCCATGGCATCTAATATGAACTCTGTAGTTTCAATGATTCCAGTCTTATGTAGTTTCAGAATCGAGATATTTGTGCATCTTTTGTTTAGATTAGATTAGATTAGATTAGATTAGATTACAGTGTGGAAACAGGCCCTTCGGCCCAACAAGTCCACACCGACCCGCCGAAGCGAAACCCACCCATACCCCTACATTTACCCCTTACATAACACTACGGGCAATTTAGTATGGCCAATTCACCTGGCTCTGCACATCTTTTGGATGGTGGGAGGAAACGGGAGCACCCGGAGGAAACCCACGCAGACACGGGGAGAACGTGCAAACTCCACACAGTCAGTCGCCTGAGGCGGGAATTGAACCCGTGTCTCTGGCGCTGTGAGGCAGCAGTGCTAACCACTGTGCCACCATGCCTTCCCAGTGTATGGCAATCCAAGTGGGTCAGGACATTTGAGCAGCTTTGACATATACCTTTGAATATGTCCAAATCCAGAAATTTCTGGAGAAACTCAGCAGGTCTGTCAGCATCTGTGGAGACAGAGAAACAGAGATAGCGTTTCAAGTCGAGCGTGGCCCTTGTTCAGAACTGAAAAGGGCTGCTTAATGCCTTGGCAAAAGTGGACGAGGGATGATAGGAAACAGAGCAAGTGGAGACGCAATGGCACAGAGGTATGGGCTTTTAATTGTGGTGAAAGAGAAACAGATATAAAATTGGTGTAAATTAAAGTGTGTATGGCAGAAATGAGTTGTCTCTATTGATAAAAGAGACACAGGCGAGATCATTGGGAGGCCAGGAAGAAGAATATAGGAAAAAATAGAGAACAGCCATAATGGATTCAGGCTGTGAATTTGGAATTGTGTATTATCTACTGCAGGCTGTGACACATCAAAGTGTAAAGTTAGGTCTTACTGGAGCTTGGGTAGTGTTTCACTGGAACATTGCAGCAGCTCAGGACCAAAATGGTAGGATGACCGCAAGGTCGGTTATT
>NW_025115338.1:0-1011 GCF_004010195.1 Chiloscyllium plagiosum
TCTCATATTTCTCTCATTGCCATGATTTAACAAACTATTATAATTCACTCTAATAACCCTTGTGAATATACTCGTCAGAAACCCATCAATTCCTGCCTTAAGCAGCTCAATAATTGACCTTTCACAGCCATACACTCAGTGGAGAATAGATTCTTTACTGTCAGAAATACAGCACGGTCTATATTAGTCCCTCTTTTATACACCAGGCCCATAGTCAGGAATGTTATGACACCTCCAATTACTCGTCCAAGCAATTTTTAACGGTTGTGAGGTTACCCCTGATAACTCCCCTCTCGGGAAGTACATTCTTGATCCCAGTACCCTCTGGGTGAAAACAATCTTTAAATCCTCTCAAACCTTCGCTTTAAAAGTGTGATTCCCCTTGTTCTTGTCCCTCTGACTAAAAGGAACAGCCTCTGACTAAAAGGAACAGCTGCTGTCTATCTACCCTGACTATGCTCCTCGTAATCTTATCCTTATGAATCATATCCCCCTCAGCCTCCTCTGCTCCAAAGTAAACAACTGGAGCTTATCCAGCCTCTCTACACAACTCATATGATCCATCCCAGGTAACATCCTGGTAAATCTACTCTCAAACCCTCCAGTACCATTATGTCTTTCTTGTAATGTGGCTCCCAGAAATACACACAGTACTCCATCTTGGCCTAACCGAAGCCCTGTACAGCTCTTATAATCTACATCCCGATTAATAAATGCTATAGCCAAGTGCACCACATCATATTTATCAGGGTTACATTCCATCCGCAATTGATCTGCCCATCTGACCATTCCATCTGTATCTTCCTGTAACATAAGACCTTCCTCCTCATTACCAACCAACCAGGCAAACACAAACTTACTTATCACAACCCCTGCCCCCTCCACCCACCCCTCTCCATTCACATCTGCACCATTTATGAATACCTCAAATAATAAGGGACACAGCACTGATCCCTGTGATACACCAGGTGACACTGGTTTCCATTTACACAAATATCCTTCTCCCACCTC
>NW_025115339.1:0-1011 GCF_004010195.1 Chiloscyllium plagiosum
TCATACGACCTTTCTACCATACCAGGCAACATCCGGTAAACCTCCTCTGCGCCCGTTCCAATGCCTCCACATCCTCCCTATAGTATGGCGACCAAAACTGCACACAATACTCCAGATGTGACCGCACCAGAGTCTTATACAACTGCAACATGACCTCAGTACTCCGGAACTCAATTCCTCTACCAATAAAAGCCAGTACGCCATATGCCTTCTTCACCGCACTATCCATCTGAGATGTCTTAGAGAAGGCCAGAAGGGAGTGGCATTGCCTAAGGTAAGTCACCACACGAACTACTAATCAATAACATGCATAAATGGAGAGCGGTACAGACAAACAAACACATTAACACGCATGCACAGCAACAAGCACTTTGTCTGTTACACACACACACGCACACACAGAAAAATTCAGGCATCACCAAGGTCACACAGATACAGATACAAAGGCATCAACAAAAATGCAGAGACGAGGAGGTTGTCAGTATTTCTCTTTTTCTGTGGAGGGTTCTTCACGATGTCACCTCTTCCAGAAGGTGTGTTTTAGCATTTGTGTTGCTCATTTTGCACGGTGTCATTACTTTAATGGCTCCAATAGCAGTGTGTCAATAGTTCAGCCTCTCCATATGCAGTTGTCCAATCTTTCACTTGCTTATATTAATGGCTGTGCCAGTTTTACACGTCTTGTGTGAGGATCTTGACTCTCAGAAAGTGCCAATGCTTACAGGTATCACCAAACCTGGAAGAATTGAAAGAATTGTAGAGGACAGTATGGAACACCAACAAGACAGTGACAAGTTGGTGACATGTTCGGGTATATGGCACGTGAGGAGCCATGCAGAGTAGTGTGACTTGGTATGAAGCACATTGGTAGACAATATAAAATAGTCTATAGAGTTTTAATGGGGGATGAGGGAGCAGAGGACCATGAGTGTATATCAGCACGGATTATTGAAGATATTAGGACAAGTGGAGAGAGCGGTAAATATGACTGGTTAGTTTCATTTTCTGAGT
>NW_025115340.1:0-1011 GCF_004010195.1 Chiloscyllium plagiosum
TGGGAATGTTCTGATCGATGTAGGAATGTATTGATCACTGAGTGAAAGTACTGATCACTGTGGAAATGTCGGGATCACTGTGGGAATATTCTGATTATGTTGGGAATGTCCTGATCATTGTGGGAATGTACTGATCAGAGTGGGAATGTACTGATCACAGTGGGAATGTATTCATCACTGCAGGAATGTTTTGATCACTGTGGGAATGTACTGATCACTGCTGGAATGTTTTGATCACTGTGGAAATGCACTGTTCACTGTGGGAATATACTGATCACTGCAGGAATGTACTGATCACTGAGGGAATGTACTGATCACTGTGAGAATGTATTGTTCACTGTGGGAATGTACTAATCACTGTTGGAATGTCCTGATCACTGTGGAAATGTACTGATCATTGCGGGAATGTACTGATCACTGCAGGAATCTACTGATCACTGCAGGAATCTACTGATCACTTTGGGAATATACTGATAAATGGGAATGTACTGATCACTGTGGGAATATACTGATCACTGTGGGAATGTACTGGTCACCATGGGAAATTACTGATCACAGTGGGAATGTACTGATCACTGCAGGAATGTACTAAGCACCGTCGGAATGTACTGATTACTGTCAGAATTAACTGATCACTGTGGGAACGTACAGATCATTGCAGGAATGTACTGATCACTGTGGGAATGTACTGATCACTGTGGGAAAGTACTGATCACAGTCGGAAAGTACTGATCACTGTGGGTAAGTACTGATCACCGTGGGAAAGTAATGATCACAGTGGGAATGTATTGATAACTGTGGGAATGTACTGACCACTGCGGGAATGTACTGATCACTGTGGAAATGCACTGATCACTGTGGGAATATACCAAACACTGCGGGAATGTACTGTTCATTGAGGAAATATACTGATCACTGTGGGAATGTACTGATCACTGTGGGAATGTACACATCAATGCGGGAATGTATTGATCACTGTGGTAATGTACTAATCACTGCGGGAATGTACTG
>NW_025115341.1:0-1011 GCF_004010195.1 Chiloscyllium plagiosum
GAGTGGTAGTTGATGGGAAATGATCTTCCTGGAGTTCAGTTATTAATGGGGTACTGCAAGGATCTGTTTTGGGGCCACTGCTGTGTGTCATTTTTATAAACGACCTGGATGAGAGTGTAAAAGGATGGGTTAGTAAATTTGCGGATGACTCTAAAGGTCAGTGGAGTTGTGGATAGTGCCGAATGATCTTGTGGGTTACACAGGGACATGGATAAGCTGCAGAGCTGGGCTGAGAGGTGGCAAATGGAGTTTAATGTGGAAAAGTGTGAGGTGATTCACTTTGGAAGGAGTAACAGGAATACAGTGTACTGGGCTAATGGTAAGATTCTTGGCAGTGTGGATGAGCAGAGAGATCTCGGTGTCCATGTACATAGATCCTTGAAAGTTGCCACCCTCGTTGATAGGGTTGTTAAGAAGGCATACAGTGTGTTAGCCTTTATTGGTAGAGGGATTGCGTTTTGGAGCCATGAGGTCATGTTGCTTTTGTACAAAACTCTGGTGCGGTCTCACTTTGAGTATTGCGTACAGTTCTGGTCACCGCATTATAGGAATGATGTGGAAGCATTAGAAAGAGTCCAGTGGAGATTTACTCGGATGTTGCCTAGTATGGAGGGAAGGTCTTATGAGGAAAGGCTGAGGGACATGAGGATGTTTTGGTTAGAGGGAAGAAGGTTAAGAGGTGACTTAATAGAGATATACAAAATGATCAGAGGATTAGATGGGGTGGACAGTGAGAGCCATTTTCCTCGGATGGCGAGCATGAGGAGACATAGCTTTAAATTGAGGGGGTGATAGATAGAGGACAGATGTCAGAGGTAGTTTCTTTACTCAGAGAGTAATAGGGGAGAAGGGCTTATGCCCTAAATGTCGATTCTCCTGCACCTTGGATGCTGCCTGACCTGCTGCGCTTTTCCAGCAACACATTTTTCAGCTCTGATCTCCAGCATCTGCAGTCCTCACTTTCTCTGTGTGGCACACCCTGTGTACAATAGTAGTAGACTTGCCAGCTGT
>NW_025115342.1:0-1011 GCF_004010195.1 Chiloscyllium plagiosum
AGTAAATACTGATGCAAAATACTCATTTAGTATGTCTCCCATTTTTTGCGGCTCCACACAAAGGCCACCTTGCTGATCGTTGAAGGGCCCTATTCTCTCCCCAGTTACCCATTTGTCCTTAATGTATTTATAAATATCCTTTGGATTCTCCTTAACTCTATTTGCCAAAGCTGTCTCGTGTCCCCTTTTTGTCCTCCTGCTTTCCCTCTTAAGAATATTTCTACTGCCTTTATACTCTCCTAAGGATTCTCTCAACCCTAACCCTATTGCAAGTCTCCACTTCCTCATTAAGACATAATTTGTTAAAACTAACACACAGGGATGCAGTCACTCTTCTTCTCTGTATATGCATTTTGACACAACTGTTTTAACTTTTCATCTTTCTGCTGTAAACCAATAAGCGTCGAAGTCCAATCTTCTCTGGACTCTGTCGCCTCATTTTACATAACTGAGCACTTTTTGTCTCACCATGAATTTCTGTTACCAATAACATTTTCTGGTAAATGTCCCTCAGGAGTGTATGTCCCCTCATCCTTCAACATTAGAGACTGAGATGATCCCTTAATATTGTAACCTCTTTACCTGCTACTCCTAAACTTTACCTTTGCATGCACCTGTATATTTTTTAAGCAAACCTGGCACTTCCTCCTTGATCATCCTCTGATCATTTCGTACACTCTGAGGCAGTTGTCTAGCTTCCCCTCTGCTCTTTGTTACTAATTCAACAAAACTCCTAGGCTTGTCTGGTGTTCCTACCTCTGGCTTTCTCCTAGTCCACCAACACTGATTTTGTGTGGCCCACTTTATTATAATGAAACCACCGGAGCTTTTTAACTTCTTTGACACCCTCACGGTTTTCTTTTTTACCCTGTAGTAAGTTATCCTTACGATCTTAACTGATATCTACCTTTAGCTTTCCACATACGGGTTTCTCTTTGCCCCCATTTCTATCCATCATGGACTGAAATTGATTCTCGAAGCCAAGCTGTGTTTTATGGACCAGCTCATAAT
>NW_025115343.1:0-1011 GCF_004010195.1 Chiloscyllium plagiosum
ATACCATCCTCTGTGTGAAAAAGTTGCTCCTTAGGTCCCTTTAATATCTTTCCCCTCTCACCCAAAACCTATGCTCCCTAGTCTGGGTTCCCCGACCCTAGGGAAAAACCTTGTCTATTTATCTTATCCCTGCCCCTCATGATTTTATGAACCTCTATAAGGTCACCCCTCAGCCTCCGATGCTGCAGGGAAAACAGCCCCAGCCTATTCAGCCTCTCCCTATAGCTCAAATCCTCCAACCCTGGCAATATCCTTGTAAATCTTTTCTGAAACCTTTCAAGTTTCACAACATCCTTCCAATAGGAAGTAGACCAAAATTGCGCGCAATATTCCAACAGTGGCCTAACCAATGTCCTGTACAGCTGCAACATGACCTCCCAACTCCTGTACTCAATACTCTGACCAATAAAGAAAAGCATACCAAATGCCGCCTTCACTATCCTACCTACCTGTAACTCCACTTTCAGGGAGCTATAAACCTGCACTCCAAGGTCTCTTTGTTCAGCAACACTCCCTAGGACCTTACCATTAAATGTATATGTCCTGCTTTGATTTGCTTTCCCAAAATGCATTTATCTAAATTAAACTCCATCTGCCACTACTCAGCCCATTGTCCTATCTGATTAAGATCCCATTGTACTCTGAAGTAACCTTCTTAGCTGTCCACTACATCTCCAACTTTAGTGTAATCTGCAAGCCTACTAACTATACCTCCTATGTTCGCATCCAAATCATTTATATAAATGACAAAAAGCAGTGGAACTAGCCCCAATCCTTGTGGCACACCACTGGTCACAGGCCTCCAGTCTGACAAACAACTCTCCACCACCACCCTCTGTTTTCTACCTTTGAGCCAGTTCTGTATCCAAATGGTTAGTTCTCTCCATATTCCATGAGATCTAACCTTGCTAACCAGTCTCCCATGAGGAACCTTGTCAAAGGCCTTACTGAAGTCCATATAGATCACATCTACTGCTCTGCCCTCATGAATCCTTTTTGTTACTTCTTCAA
>NW_025115344.1:0-1011 GCF_004010195.1 Chiloscyllium plagiosum
GCTGAGCTGGAAGGTTGGAACTGGAGTAACGTGGGGGGGAGGGTAAATGAGGAAACTGGTTAAGTCCACATCAATGCCCGGGGGTTGAAGTGTTCTGAGGCGGAAGATGAGGCATTCTTCCTCCAGGCGTCAGTTGGTGAGGGAGTGGCGATGGAGGAGGCCCAGGACCTGCATGTCCTCGTCAGAGTGGGAGGGAGTGTTGAACTGTTGTGCCATGGGGCGGTGGGGTTGATTGGTGCAGGTGTCCCAGAGACGTTCCCTGAAGCACTCTGCGAGAAGGCGTCCAGTTTCCCCAGTGTAGAGGAGACCGCTTCCGGAGCAACGGATAAAATAAGTGGCATTGGTGGATGTGCAGGTGAATGACTTCACCTATCCGGTCCACTCTCCCCTCTGACCTATCACCGTCATCTCCACCCCCACCCACCTGTTGTACTCTTTGCTACCTTCCCCACTCATCTATTGTACTCTATGCTACTTTCTCCCCACCCCCACCCCCACTCTCCTCTAGCTTATCTCTCCATGCTTCAGGCTCACTGCCTTTATTCCTGATGACGGGCTTTTGCCCGAAACGTTGATTTCGCTGCTCCTTGGATGCTGCCTGAACTGCTGTGCTCCTCCAGCACCACTAATCCAGAATCTAGGAATTCCCTGGCTGTTCTCTGTTTGGCTTGTCCTATTGATTTTCCTGCTCCTCGGATGTTGCCTGACCTGCTGTGCTTTTCCAGCACCACTCTAATCTATATCTTCATGTAACCTACAACCATCTTCTTCGCTATTAACCACTCTACCAATATTGGTGTCATCTGTAAATTTGCTCAACACCCCTCCCGCCACACTTTCATCTAGATCATTTATGTATATAACAAACAGTAAGGATCCCAGTGCAGATCCTTGTGGCATAGCACTGAACGCTGGCCCTTAGTCACTCAAACAGCCATCTGCCACTACCATTTGTATCCTATTACTAAGCCAGTTTCTGATCCATCTCACCAAGTTTCCTTCAATTCCAGT
>NW_025115345.1:0-1011 GCF_004010195.1 Chiloscyllium plagiosum
AGAGTGTGTGTGGGGGGAGAGGGTGCGTGGGGGTAGAGAGAAAGAGACCGAGGGAGGGAACCCCGTACAGAGAGAGGAGAGAGCGTGGGAGGGTTTAGAGATAAAAAGTGCGAGTTGGTAGAGAGAACGAGAGTTAAAGGATACAGAGAAATGGTAGGAGAGAGAATGGGGAAGACAGAGAGGGAGAGTGGCATGTGCGAGAGATAGAGAAAGAGAGTGGATGGATGAGCAGAGAGTGAGGTGAGGGCATATGTGATCCGAGAGAGTGATGGCTAGAGAGCAACAAAGCGAGGGAGGAGGGACGTAAAGAGGGGGTGAGCGAGAGTGGGAGCGATAGAGAAAGAGAATGAGATTTGATGGAGAGACAGCGAGAGAGGGAGAGTGTTGGAGACTGCTACAGAGAGGGGGGAGCGTGAATAGAGGGAAAGAGTATCGGGAGAGGGGGTAGTGAGGAGAGTTAATTGGGGCAAGAGAGAGTGTGAGAGGGGTTAGAGATAAAGCGAAGGAGTGCGAGTGCAGAGAGGGGGGAGAGGTGTAGACTTAGAGCATTGAAGGGGCCTAAAGAGAGAGAGAGAGAGAGAGAGAGAGAGAGGCGTTGTTCGAGAGAGAGCGAGAGAGATTTGGAGGCAAGTGAGAGCGAGAGTGTGGGAATGGAATATAACGAAAGGGATGTAGAGAGCATGGGAGGGTTCGCGGGAGAATGGGAGGGGTGAGATGGAGAAAGACTTGGAGCAGAAGGACAGACAAGTAGACAGGTAGAGAGAGATAGAGAGATTGGGAGGGAATGAAAGAGATTTATAGTGGGAAGGCTGCTCCAAGAGAGGAGGAGAAAGTGGGATGGGTAGAGAGAGTGGGATGTTTGGAGAGAGAATGTTGAGCAGCGTGACAGTGAGACAGAGAATGGGAGAAGATAGAGACAGGGAGAGTAGCAGAAGGGTAGAGACACAGACAGACACAGAAAGACAGACAGGGAGAGAGAGAGGGGTACGTGGTTAGAGAGAGAGAGAGAGA
>NW_025115346.1:0-1011 GCF_004010195.1 Chiloscyllium plagiosum
CACAGATGCACAGCTTTAAGTTGAAAGGGGGGAGACTTGAAAGGGACAAAGGGGCAACTTTCTTTACACAGAGGGTGATGAATATATGGGATTAGCTGCCAGAGGAACAGTACAGCTACAATATTTCAAAGACATTTGGACCAACGTATGAATGGAAAATGTGAAGAGGCATATAGGCCAAGTGCAAGCAGATGGGATTACTTTAATTTAGAAAACCTGATCAGCATGGACAAGTTGGACCAAATGTTCTGTTTGCACACGATATGACTATGAATCTAGAAAGCGAGGAAAATTTTCGAAAAGATATGATGTAATAAATTGGCAAGAAATATAAAAACAAGCATCATGAGCTTTTTCGTCTAGATAAGAAAACCTTGAAGACGTGTGCGTGAGCTGAGTCAGAAGTGAAGTGAGGAAAGTACATTGAGGTCATTTGGAGGGGGTGACTGGAGAACTGGCCACAGGGAACAGGCAGATAATTTACACCAGTATTTCCGCATGGGGAAGGCACTGTAGGCATGTCAATGGTACAAACAAAATGGTAACAGGAGGGAAATTATTGAACTGTCTCTAACAAAATGAGCAAGGTTTTTAACTAACAGATAAGAATAAGGATAGACAGGTCATCAGTAATTCATAGTTAATTTTAAAAGAAGTGGTCACAGAGTGACTTGCGGCACTGTGTGAAATATTCCTTAATTCTCTGGATTGCAGGAGTGTTCCAGTGAAACTGGAGAACCTCCAATGTGGCGCCTGTCTTCAAGAAAGGAATGAGACAGAAGGCAGGAACAATTTAGCCTAACCATTATTGCTGGGAATCTGCTAGAACCTGTTATTAAGGAAGGAATTGCAGGGCATTTAGAAAAGCTTAATGGAGAGTCGGCATGGTTTGTGAAGGGGAAACTATATTTGTCCTGTAAAATCATACAAATTATTTTTTGGAGATCCCTGAGAATGTGAAGATTAGAGCCATGCTGAAAAACCACAGCATGTCAGACAGCATCCAAGGAG
>NW_025115347.1:0-1011 GCF_004010195.1 Chiloscyllium plagiosum
CGTTCCAAGGAATGATCTGTTGACCCTAAATGGCCATTCTGTTTTCCCTGAGCTGTAATTACTACTTTAGTCTTGATTTTGTCTTTGATTATACAGTCCATTAAGGTTTTGTTTGCCGCCTACCGGAAGTGCACACCTTTGGGCAGTGAGAAGGAATCGGATAGCCAGAGGAAACCCACATGGAGAGAGAGAAATGGAGCATGCAAATTCCACACAGTCAGTCACATAAGTCTGGAATCGAATGCGGGTTTCTGGCCTCTTAGCCCTCCCAAGATGCAAGCGCCCGTCCCGGATGCGAATTGAACCCAATCTCACGCAGTGACAGGCAGTGGTATTACTCTGGAATTCTATGCAAAAAGAAGCTTATGTATCAGTACTGGAAATCAATAATCGATTAACTACCAGTACTCTTTTTTAAAATCACTTGACTGACAGCCTTGTACGTCTTGTCATCAAAAACTCACATCTGAATACTACTGAAAGTTATGAGGATTTCTGTCTCTCCAACCTTTGCATGTTCTGAGTTCCAGATTTCAACCACTCGCCGTTTCAAAACGTTTGTCTGCGCATCCACTCAAATCTTTCCTCCTCTGTTCTTAAATCTAGTACCCCGTGAGTGATCTCTCCATTATAAGGAAACGTTTATTTCAGTCTACGCCATCCGTATCCCTGATTATTTTGTATATCTCAATCATGTCTCCTCTCAATCTCTTCTGCTCTAAGTCTATCCAGTCTATCCAATCTCTCTTCATAACAGGAGCTCTTCTACCCAGACAATGTCCTGGTAAAACATCATTTCCAGTGCTAATGTGATTGCAGAACTGCACACATAGTGTAGATAGAGCAGAATGAGCAAGTGAATTAAATGATGTGGAACTCCGCAGAAAATGGTCTTTTTGAAAAAAACGTTTCTCTTCCTCTGTGCTGCCCTGTGTTCTTTTCCTGAGCCTGAAGTTCCAATAATATCTGCTCCATGTCATTAAAAGCTGTTACTTGACCATTGATCTCAAA
>NW_025115348.1:0-1011 GCF_004010195.1 Chiloscyllium plagiosum
ATCTTTTCTGAACCCTTTCAAGTTTCACAACAGGCAACTGACTGTGTGGAGTGTGGAGCTTGCACATTCTCCCCGTGTCTGCGTGGGTTTCCTCCGGGTGCTCCGGTTTCCTCCCACAGTCCAAAGATGTGCAGGTTAGGTGAATTGGCTATGCTAAATTGCCCGTAGTGTTAGGTAAAGGAGTAAATGTAGGGGAATGGGTGGGTTGCGCTTCGGCGGGTCGGTGTGGACTTGTTGGGCCAAAGGGCCTGTTTCCACACTGTAAGTAATCTAATCTAAAAAAAAAACATCTTTTCAATAGGAAGGAGACCAGAATTGCACGCATTATTCCAACAATTGCACGCAATATTCCAACAGTGTTTTGAAATATTTAAAAGTGTGTTATTTTGTATATTATATTTCATATTACCACTGAATTAATACTTCTGAGGCCCACCCAATTTAGTCATGATGGAAGAGACCATTGTGATACTATTGGAGGTTGATAGTGGCCATTGAGATTCACTTTTTCCTTTTTTCCATATGAAATGTGGAGACAGGCTGTCTAGAAACTTCTTAATCCTTTGGTGTTGAACCAGCCTTAAGCACCCTGGAGTTTACAGAGAGCTGTGAAGGACCCTCAGCTATGTTCACATTAAGATTAGATTCCTTACAGTGTGGGAGCAGGCCCTTCAGCCCAACTAGTCCACACCGACCCTCCGAAGAGTAACCCACCCAGACCCATTCCCCATAGGATTTTGACCCAGCAACAATGAAGGAACAGTGATATATTCCCAGGTCAGGATGGCGAGTGTTTTGGAGGAAAACTTGCAGGTGGTGGTTGTAGTGATTGTAACAAGGTCAGCCATGTGGACCTCATAGAATAGGAGTTTCCTGATTGGACTAGGTTCACAGCTCAGCCACAAATCCCTCTGATTCCACCCAGCCTCTGCAATTTCCTTTAACTTTGCATCTTCATTGATTCCTCTGGTTCAATCCTTCTACCCATCCACCCCTTCTTCTGTCCCACAA
>NW_025115349.1:0-1011 GCF_004010195.1 Chiloscyllium plagiosum
TTCAATTTCTCAAGGCAATGAAAATGTAGACTGATTGGCAAGGACGGCAGCCAATCAGCCGCCAAGTGATGAGTTTGACATGTGTATGTCAAATATTTGTAATCCAAAGCTGACTTATGGGAGTTACAGTCGCAGGCCACATCGAAGGAGAAGCGTGAATGGACAAGGGCAAGGTGCAGAATGAGGGAGTGGGTGGGGTGTGGCCCCAATGATAAACCCTGTCTACCACGATCTTTATTCCCTTTCTATGCCAAAGTAACACACGGTAAGGACCATGTGTCAAAAGTGGGGATGTATGACAATATTTCAGCACGCTGGTACAGAAAGGGATTTACTCATTAGTCATAACAATAATGTGAATAATGTATTATCTGTGCCACTAATAATGTGGGGACGGGAATACAAATGAATCAGGCAGAACATCCCCAATCCCAAAGACCCTTTGAACATTTACAGATGGACTTTATTGAACTAACACCCAGCGAAGGGAAAAGGCATTATCTGGTAAGAGTTGATGTTTTCCCAAGGGGTGGAAGTGCTCCCACGTCTAAACAGGATGCCAGTGCGGTAGCCAAGGCTTTGCTAACTGAAATAGTTCCGAGATGAGGCATCCCTGAAAGGCTAAGCAGCGACAATGGAAAGCCATTTATAAATATTGCCCTGCAGCAGATCAGTGATGACTTGGGAATAAAGGTGAGGTAACATTGTGCCTACAACCCAGCGAGCGGTGGGGCAGTGGAAAGAGAGAAACTACCCTTACAAATAAATTGGCAAAATGTTGTGAGGAACTAGAGGTGACATGGACAAAGGCATTTCCAATTGTGCTAATGTATATGAAGGACAGGAAGAGTAAATCTTAGGACGTTTGAGATTTTGTTTGGAAGGTGGCCTAATACAGGAATTGGCCCAAGACCGATTGTAAGACAGATGACAGACCACTGTAAGGACGAGATATTATGTTACGGTATAAAACTCTCTACACTTCTGTCTCAAATACAGAATCAAAAGAAG
>NW_025115350.1:0-1011 GCF_004010195.1 Chiloscyllium plagiosum
ACATTTGCTATCCTCCAGTCTTCTGGCACTACCGAGGGAGACTCAGCTCGGTACAGCACACAGACAGATTGAGTCAGCTCGGTACAGCACGCAGACAGAGAGAGTCAGGTCGGTACTGTACACAGACAGAGAGAGTCAGCTCGGTACAGCACACGGACAGAGAGAGTCAGCTTGGTACTGCACACAGAGAGAGTCAGCTCGGTACAGCACGCAGACAGAGAGAGTCAGGTCGGTACTGTACACAGACAGAGAGAGTCAGCTCGGTACAGCGCACAGACAGGGAGAGTCAGCTTGGTACTGCACACAGACAGGGAGAGGCAGCTCAGTACAGCACACAGATATGCAGTGTCATCTCGGTACTGCACACAGACAGAGTCAGCTCGGTACTATACACAGACAGGGACAGTCAGCTCGGTCCTGAACACAGACAGAGAGAATCAGCGCGGTACTGCACACAGAAATGGAGAACCAGCACGATACTGCACACAGACAGAGAGAGTCAGCTCGGTACTGTACACAAACAGGGAGAGTCAGGTCGGTACTGCACACAGACAGAGAGAGTCAGCGCGGTACTGCACACAGACACAGAGAGTCAGCGCGGTACTGCGCACAGACAGAGAGAATTAGCGCAGTACAGCACACACAGAGAGAGTCAGCTCGATACTGCACACAGACAGAGAGAGTCAGCGCGGTACAGCACAGAGAGAGAGTCAGATCAGTTCTGTACACAGACAGGGAGAGTCAGCTCGGTACTGTACACAAACAGGGAGAGTCAGGTCGGTACTGCACACAGACAGAGAGAGTCAGCGCGGTACTGCGCACAGACACAGAGAGTCAGCGCGGTACTGCACACAGACAGAGAGAGTCAGCTCGGTACTGCACACAGACAGAGAGAGTCAGCTCGGTACTGCACACAGACAGAGAGAGTCAGCTCGGTACTGCACACAGACAGAGAGAGTCAGCTCGGTACTGCGCACAGACAGAGAGAATTAGCGCAGTACAGCACACAGA
>NW_025115351.1:0-1011 GCF_004010195.1 Chiloscyllium plagiosum
TGTACAACTTAAAAATAAAAAGTCTGTAACATGTGACTCCAATGAAATAGTCTCATATTCTTGCGTTTGAAGCATTTTAAGAATGTAATCGGATTGTGAGCTGTGTACAAGTCCGTCTCCAAACTTTTGTTCGTGACATCCACATTAAAATCTTATAAGGCCAGTACTAAACTCAACAGTTCTTTTCCGGTCGTGGAATATTTCCTCTTCTGAATTTTGAGTTTCTTCGACAAGTAGCCAACTGGTAGTTCAATCCAACATCGTCTTCCTGCAGCAGGTCAGCTGCAACTCCTATGTGATTAGCATCAATGCCAATTTCAATGTTTTTGAAAAGTTTGGGGTAGCTAAAAATAGTTTGGTGGTTAAAATTGCTTTGAAATGTTCGAATGCCTCCGGGCATTCTTCTGCTTTCCAAACATTTGTGTTCTTCTTCAGCAAATCGGTTAACGCTGTCACTACACTGCTGAGGATTGGAGCAACCTTCGATAGAATCCACTTAGTCCTATGAATTGAAGCACCTCTTTCTCCGAGGCTGGTTTTGGAAATTATTCAATGGTCTTCATCTTTGCGTTCCATGAGGTCAACCTTCCATGACCAATGTTATGACCCAGGAACATCATCTCTGTTTTGCCGAATTCAGTTTTGTTTAAGTTTATTGCCAGTTTTGCTTCTCGTAATCGTTCAAAGAGCTCTTCTAACTGTACCACGTAATCATTCCAGGACATACTAAAATTTACTACATTGTCCAAATTGTTTGTCAACACAGCCATAACGCTGCTCATGATTCTTTGAAAAGTGGCAGGTGCGTTCTTCATTCCAAAGAACATCGGTTTGATTTGATGTAAGCCAATTGGGTTTACAAACACAGAAATTTCTTTCGCCATCTCTGATGAAGGTTTCTGCCAGTAACCAAGCAGTAAGTCTAACTTGGTGATGGAACTAGCTCATCCAAATATCTCAAAGCAGGCCTCCAATGTTAGCATTGGGTACGCATCCGATTTTGTAATGGCA
>NW_025115352.1:0-1011 GCF_004010195.1 Chiloscyllium plagiosum
CCACTCTCCACTGGACACTCTAACCTCACTTTAAATAATTGCCATTTGTTGTCTCACGGTGAATTCCAGTTACTAATATCTATTCTGGCAATTGTTCTTCGGAGATACACATTACCTCATCTTTCCACATTGCAGAATGAGAGCTCCTGAGTCTTTTCATTTTGTAACTTCTTTCCCGGGTGCTCTTGCCGTTTGCAAGTAAACATACAATCACAGGTATATGGGTATAGCAGATCTATCATTTACACCTCAACCATCCTCTGACCACCTTGCACTTCTGGTACAGCTTTCTACCTTTCACTGTGCATTCTATTACCACTCCAACAATATCCACTGGTTTCTCCTGTTTTCCTATATCTGGCTCCCCAGTGCTTCTCCTAACCAAACACTGATATTTCATGGGGCCTCTTCATTGTAGTGTAAACACCGGAGCATTTTTAAGTTCTCTTTCCCCTTCAAGGGTTTCGTTCTTACCCTGTGCTAAGTTGCCCTTTTGATATTCTCCGAGATCCTTTCCATTTCCACATGAGGATTTCTCTTTTCCCCAATTTCTATTCTTCGTTGATTGAAACTGACATTGAAAGCCAAACTTTAATCTCTGGACCAAATCATGATTATCAGCCATTTCACTTGCTACACCTGCCGTTTTTAGTCTCTGCTCTTCTACCTGAGTTGAGTTCTCACTGCTTCCGAAAGTGAAATTTTCAACTCCTGTCTCAGTGTCAATGTCTGATGTTTAAACTCCATCTTATTCTTCTTCTCCATCTCTCTCTCTTCTGTCTCTTATTGTGTCCCTTTCTTCTATTCTCTCTCTTTCTCCCCTCTGTTTTAACTCAAATTCATTTTCTTTTTCCTCGAACTCAAAGCTAATTAATATTCATTTTATTTTTAGCCATATCCAAAGATTTGCATGATGTTTCAAGCAATTTTAAATCGTGACGTTTTGCTGTAATTATCTCTCCTTTTTCCACCCCCAGCACTATCTCGGTAACTGAAAGCGCCATTGCTTTC
>NW_025115353.1:0-1011 GCF_004010195.1 Chiloscyllium plagiosum
CTCACACAGGGTCACTGCCATCACACTCACACTGGGTCACTTCTGTCACACTCACACTGGGTCACTTCTGTCATACTCAACACTGGGACACTGCTGTCACACTCACACTGGGTCACTTCTGTCATACTCAAAACTGGTTCACTGCTGTCACACTCAGACTGGGTCACTGCTGTCACACTCTACACTGGGTCACTGCTGTCACAATCACACTGGGTCACTGCTGTTACACTCCACACTGGGTCACTTCAGGCACACTCCACACTGTTTAACTGCCATCACACTCACACTGGGTCACTGCTGTCACACTCACACTGGGTCACTTCTGTCATACCCAACACTGGGTCACTGCTGTCACACTCCACACTGGGTCACTGCTGCCACAGTCACACTGGGTCACTGCTGTCACATTCCACACTGGGTCACTTCAGGCACACTCCACACTGTTTAACTGCCATCACACTCACACTGGGTCACTGCTGTCACACTCACACTGGGTCACCGCTGTCACACGCCACACTGGGTCACTGCTGTCACACTCTCACACTGGGTCACTGTTGTCATGCTCCACACCATGTCACTGCTGTCACACTCACACTGGGTCACTGCTGTTACACTCCACACTGGGTCACTTCAGGCACACTCCACACTGTTTAACTGCCATCACACTCATACTGGGTCACTGCTGTCACACTCACACTGGGTCATTTCTGTCATACTCAACACTGGGTCAAAGCTGTCCACTCCACACTGGGTCACTGCTGTCACACTGCACACTGCGTCACTGCTGTCACACTCTCACACAGGGTCACTGCCATGACACTCACACTTGGTCACTTCTGTCACACTCACACTGGGTCACTTCTGTCATACTCAACACTGGGACACTGCTGTCACACTCACACTGGGTCACTTCTGTCATACTCAACACTGGGTCACTGCTGTCACACTCAGACTGGGTCACTGCTGTCACACTCTACACTGGGTCACTGCCATCACACTCCACACTGAGTC
>NW_025115354.1:0-1011 GCF_004010195.1 Chiloscyllium plagiosum
GAAGTTGAGACTGTCTTCATTGGAGAAGAGAAGACTGAGAGAAACTTTGTCTGAGGAATTCAACATCAGGAGGGCTCTGGACAGAATAATTAGGGAGAAAACGTTTTCACTCATGAAAGGTTTGAGAGGGAGAGGGAGATTTAAAGTAATTAGTAAACGAATCAAAAGTAAGATGAGGCAAAACGTTTTCAGCCAGTGGGTGGTTAAGGTGTGGAATGCACTGCCTGAGAGTGTGGTGGAGGCAGCTTCAAATTGAAACATTCTGAAGGGAATGAGACTGTTATCTGAAAAGGAACAATGTGCAGGGTGACAGGGAGAAGGCAGGAGAGTGACACTCAGTGAATTGTTCATTCAGAGAGCCAGTACAGACAGGATGGGCATAATGGCCTCCTTGTGCACGGGAACAATTCTGTGATTGTGTGATTGAGCAGAGTTAAAGCTGGGGGAGGTGGGAGCTCGGTGTCTCACTGTGCTGCTGCTGCTGCTGCTGAGGTCAGTGAGATTAGAGACTGGGACAGGGAGCCAGAGCTCACATCAAACTCTGCCCGTGCCTGTCACACTGAGACTGGCAGGAGGCTACTCACTGATTTCACTCCATGCTGCAGGAATGGGACCACAGGCTGCAAATAGATAGAGCTCCTCCACACGGTGAGTAAAACTGACTGACTTATATCTTGCTTTTTAAAGGAAGCAATGGAACTAAAGAAATACAGCTGGACACTCTGTTAGACACAGTGCTCCTCAATCAACCATTTCATTCACTGCAGCTCCCTACTAACACCTTCAACAGTTCAGCATTTGTGTTTTAGAAATTGCGTTTAGAAAATAAAAGATTTATTAACAGAAGATGGAGGTTTACTTACTCAGTTTGAGCTTGGTTCCTTTACCGAACATAAGCCCCAGTGAGAGCTCCCAGTGCAGTGGCTGTACAAAAACCTCTGCTCTCTGCTTCCCCATGTCACTCTCAACCTCTCCCTGTCTCGCAGTCTCTCGGTCACTCTCACCCTCTCC
>NW_025115355.1:0-1011 GCF_004010195.1 Chiloscyllium plagiosum
AAGCCGACCGAATGAGAAGTCCTGTGACAGCGATCATATAGTATTGTCTGTAAACAACGCAGCGACCCACAGAAACCCAGTTTTCAATCAAGTCTATTTTGCACAACGTTTTTCTATATCCCATTTCCTGAAGCTGATGCTCGAAAAGTCACAGGTCCATATCATTTCCTCCTCCTCTGCCTTAGCTTTAATTTCAGAACGACAACAAAAGTAGAACAGGCAGGTCGAAGGTCCCAGAGGTACGAGTAGGGCACTTTATAGGCTTGCTACCGGCGGTTCCAGTGGAGCAACTGATTAGCGCTTGGTTCTTAAAAGTGTGTTAAAATGCCTTTCAATCCTTATCTAAAGCTGGTTTTACTGACGTTGATCAGGAATTATTGGAGCATCAGACTGAAGCGTAGTTGAAGAATAATGTCGAGTAAAGCAGCATCTATTCTAAAACTCCAGTTTCTGATTTGAGGGATTGTTTGGTCTTTGGGAAAGGTATCAATTATTTACCGTAAAACTGCAAATATTCCCCAGGTAATTAACCATCTGTGGATTGAGAAACAGGTGATATTTCAGCTTGGTGACCTTTTTCAAATCTCTGACACTGCACTGGATTACATTCTTGAAAAGGTTGTTAAGCTCGTTTCAGATAATCCTGTTTGCTGCAACTCACACAGCTCATTAAAACGTTCGAAAGGAATTAGATTTATCTCTTTCGGAAGACTGAATGTTGTCAGTGAATCTGGTAAAGTCATGACAAATAGTTTTGCTGCTGTGCAGAACAGAGAGTTCCAACAGAAATAAAGACGAGTCTTGTCGCTGGATTTTTCGGGAGGAGATCAGTGTGTATTAAATGGACTCAGTCCCGTTCCTGATCATTGTGACCAAATGTTCAAGGCAACAGATGGCAAAGATAATTGTGCTTGACATTGACAGGTCCATTTCTACTCACTAGAGTCACAATTGCATTACAGATTGCATGAGCGGTGAAGATTATGATCCTTATGGAAACCTGAGAGAGTG
>NW_025115356.1:0-1011 GCF_004010195.1 Chiloscyllium plagiosum
CTGAAACTAATCTGTGACAGTTACTGCTCTCCCACCTGTCCTGACATCTTTAACAATCTGTGCTCATATACACCCAGCGCTCTCTGCTCCTGCAGCCCCTTTATAATGGCACAGCCTGTTTTAAACTGTCTTTCGTTGTCGTTCCTACCGAAGTGTATCACCTCACACTGCTCTGCACTGATCCCCAGCTGCCATAAACCTGTCACTGTCCGGTTAGAGTTCCACACTGTCCTCCATAGACTTCAGAGTTCTTCCAGGTTCGGTGCCATCTACAAATATTGAGATTGTCATAGCGTCACAGTCCTCATGTAACAACTGAAATTCTGCCCCACACACACGAGTGTGAGCAAGTGAAATACTGATATATTCCTGTGGACAGAGTCGAATAATGACATGCTGTCAATGGAGCAACAAAAATCCTGCACACACCAAACGGAGCAAATGAAATATTGACAAACCAGAGAGCAAAAGAAATCCGGATAGGTTCCATTTATCGATATTCATCTGGGTATAATGTGATGAAGTTGAAAGCGTGTACTGTACCTTTAAGAGAGGGTGAATGCCGTTCTGAACTGAGAGCTTACAAGCTCCTGTGATACGAGAGGATGGCAGACCCAGAAACAGTATATTGCTATCGAGCTGGAGTCGGGTAATAAGCAGTTAAGAGAAAGAGGGTCCCAGAGTTGTGAACAGTTAATGTAAAATGTTCACTTTCAGAGTGAAAAAATAAACTGATGTTTTTATTTAAACAGTAGAATTTGGCAGACCTGTCCCTCATATTTTAACAGTTTACAAAACAAATTGAGCATTTCTTTATGTTTAGTTTAAATTACCAGATGAGCTCAATATTGTGTCCTAACAATTGCTGTGCGTGTATCTGTGTGTCTCTGGGTGGGGCAGGTCTGACAGTCTCTGTGGTGCTTAAAGTAATACAATGTCCCACTCTGCTGGCCTCCCCACGCCACTGCACAGGCATTCGCAGAGGGTGAAAACTAACAGGGATTCATTCAG
>NW_025115357.1:0-1011 GCF_004010195.1 Chiloscyllium plagiosum
TAGCAGTGGATGACATCAGTAGTTTTACTCTCCTTACCCAAGAGTGAATTACAGTGAGTGCAATGACATCTTTGGACAGATTACCCAATCAAGGGACAGTGTGGGAAAGTGGGTTTGAAGGAGAAGATCAGCAATGATCTCATTGAATGGTGGACCTTCTTTTTTATGATCCGGGGGAAAGACAAGACGGTACAGCTCCCAGGACAGCTGAAAACCATCGTGCGGAGGTGAGAGTGGAGGGTAGTGTGGAGGGTGAATGATGGGCAGGAGCGGGAGGGACTGCAGTTGGTGAGAGGCTGGGAAGGAGGATGGACAAAGTGGCAGGTGGGTGAGGGGTTTCAATGGAATGTGTGTGAGGAAGGTAGAGGACCAGGATAGTGGGAGAAAATGGTGCCAGGGTGGAGGGGTATATTGTCAAGTAAGTGAGAGAACCTTTGGGGTCTGACAAGAGATCAGGTTGGTGTAGAGGGGGCATGTTGGTTTTGTTGGGATCAGAATGGAGTGGAATGGGATTAATGGATTTGCTGGGATTGTATGGAGGGTCGGGATATTCCAGGTCCTGATGGTTTAGGGATGGGGTGCGGGGCGGAGGGTCACTTCTACCTGGGTCACTGTGGGTGGGGTTTCAGGTTAGTGAGGTAGGAGCTGGGTGGGTATTGGGTGGTGGGTTTTGGGGAATGCAGTTGGCTGTCAGTCCCAATCCCATTGGCAGGAGCAGGGAGTGTCTGTTCAGGGGCTAGTGGGGTTGGGCTGAGTAGGGTGTGAAGGCTGGTGAAGTGGAGGGGCTGTTGTTTTGCTGGTAATGGGGTGGGGGGAAGGTATCCCATTCCAATGGGGCTGTGGTCGGGGTGAAGGGGAGTAGTGGGTCAGTGATGAGGGATCTGTAGAATCCTGGGGTTGGTGAGTCTGTAGAATCCTGGAGTGGTGAGGAGGTGATGGAGTTTCGGGACCAGCTGGGTCATGGGTGTCTGGTGGAAGGGGTTTGTCCGGTCTGACACGGTCATGTCGGGG
>NW_025115358.1:0-1011 GCF_004010195.1 Chiloscyllium plagiosum
ACAGT
This sequence comes from Chiloscyllium plagiosum, assembly GCF_004010195.1. Taxonomy (NCBI): domain Eukaryota; kingdom Metazoa; phylum Chordata; class Chondrichthyes; order Orectolobiformes; family Hemiscylliidae; genus Chiloscyllium; species Chiloscyllium plagiosum. The sequence continues at coordinate 6 of NW_025115358.1, forward strand.
GTGAGAGAGTGAGAAACAGTGATACAGTGAGAAAGAGTGTGAGAGAAAGTGAGAGACAGTGATACAGAGAGTGAGAGAGTGTGTGTGAGAGAGTGAGAGACAGTGATACAGAGAGTGAGAGAGTGAGAGAGAGTGAGAGACAGTGATACAGAGAGTGTGAGAGAGAGTGAGAGACAGTGATACAGAGAGTGAGAGAGTGTGACAGAGAGTGAGAGACAGTGATACAGAGAGTGAGAGAGTGTGAGAGGGAGAGCCAGTGATACAGAGAGTGAGAGAGAGAGTGTGAGAGTGAGACAGTGATACAGCGAGTGAGAGATTGTGTGAGAGAGAGTGAGAGACAGTGATACAGAGAGTGAGAGAGAGTGCGAGAGAGAAACAGTGATACAGTGTGAGAGAGAGTGTGAGAGAGAGTGAGAGACAGTGATACAGAGAGTGAGAGAGTGTGTGTGAGAGAGTGAGAGAGAGAGAGTGATACAGAGAGTGAGAGTGAGAAACAGTGATACAGAGAGTGAGAGAGAGTGAGAGACAGTGATACAGAGAGTGAGAGACTGTGTGAGAGAGAGTGTGAGAGAGTGAGAAGAGACAGTGATACAGAGAGTGAGAGAGAGAGTGAGAGAGTGTGAGTTTGAGCATGAGAGTGAGAGACAGTAATACTGAGAGTGAGAGAGAGTGTGAGAGAGAGTGAGAGACAGTGATACAGAGAGTGAGAGACTGTGTGAGAGAGAGTGTGAGAGAGTGAGAAGAGACAGTGATACAGAGAGTGAGAGAGAGAGTGAGAGAGTGTGAGTTTGAGCATGAGAGTGAGAGACAGTAATACTGAGAGTGAGAGAGAGTGTGAGAGAGTGAGAAGAGACAGTGATACAGAGAGTGAGAGAGTGTGTGAGAGAGAGTGAGAGAGTGTGAGTTAGAGCATGAGAGTGAGAGACAGTAATACAGAGTGAGAGAGTGTGTGAGAGAGAGTGAGAGAGAGTGTGAGAGAGTGAGAAGAGACAGTGATACAGAGAGT
>NW_025115359.1:0-1011 GCF_004010195.1 Chiloscyllium plagiosum
GGAGTGCTTAACTGTGATACTAACCGTAAAACATTTTGCCTGGAGTGCTTCAGTGCGATACTAACCCTAAAACACTTTTCCTGGAGTACATCACTGTGATACTAACTCTAGAATACTTTTCCTGGAGTGCTTCACTGTGATACTAACTCCAAAACATTTTTCCTGGAGTGCATCACTGTGATACTAATTCCAGAACACTTTTCCTTGGAGTGCTTCACTGTGATACAAACCTTAAAACCGTTTTCCTGGAGTGTTTTACTGTGATACGAACTTCAGTACACTTTTCGTGGAGTGCTTCACTGTGATACTAACTCAAAAAAACTTTTCCTGGAGTGCTTCACTGTGATACCAGCACCAAAACACTTTTCCTGGAGTGCATCACTGCGATACTAATTCCAGAACACTTTTCCTGGAGTGCTTCACTGTGATACGAGCTCCAAAACACTTTTCCTGGAGTGCTTCACAGTGATACCAGCACCAAAACATTTTTCCTGGAGTGCATCACTGCGATACTAATTCCAGAACACTTTTCCTGGAGTGCTTCACTGTGATACTAGCTCCAAAACACTTTTCCTGGAGGGCATCACTGTGATACGAATTCCAGAACACTTTTCCTGGAGTGCTTCACTGTGATACGAGCTCCAAAACACTTTTCCTGGAGTGCTTCACAGTGATACCAGCACCAAAACATTTTTCCTGGAGTGCATCACTGCGATACTAATTCCAGAACACTTTTCCTGGAGTGCTTCACTGTGATACGAGCTCCAAAACACTTTTCCTGGAGTGCTTCACTGTGATACCAGCACCAAAACACTTTTCGTGGAGTGCATCACTGAGATACTAATTCCAGAACACTTTTCCTTGGAGTGCTTCACTGTGATACAAACCCTAAAACCCTTTTCCTGGAGTGTTTTACTGTGATATGAACTTCAGAACACTTTTCGTGGAGTGCTTCACTGTGATACTAACTCAAAAAATCTTTTCCTGGAGTGCTTCACTGTGATACCAGCA
>NW_025115360.1:0-1011 GCF_004010195.1 Chiloscyllium plagiosum
ACTGTGTAATTTCATGAATCAATGTTTTTTTTTCTGTTTTAAACTTGGTAGCCAACATTGCTAACTTACTCCAGATAATTTGCACTGTGCACTTACCGAAACAAATTGCAAACTATGGTCTGGGCTGCCGACTTAAGAATGTGTTGAATGGACTGGACGAGTCGACAATGTAAGAAGGAACAAGGTTGTTCAGACCCTCGAGTCTTCCATTCACCCTGAACTGTTTTATGTCTATGTATTCCCTCTGTCAACAAATCTGCCCAAACCTAGTGCCACATATTTCTGCCTCAGTGTTGTTGCTTTATAAGCCATCATCTCTCTCTTTGTTAACTTCAGATTTTAGGGCTCCGACTGTCTTCTGGGCACTCTTCCACTTACAAAAGCTTTCAAGCACCAAACTTGTTCCTGTCCCTGCAGTTACTTCAAAACAGAGACTCCGTAACAGAGAAGTAATGTCAATGGATGGATAATTCAGAGGCCGAAATTTTGACTGTAAACACATCGTTGCAAAACCTACCATAACTGATGGCAGAACGTAAATTCGAATGATAAAGATTGGAATGAAACATAAATTCACTGGTAGCAACGAAGAACCATCAGGATTTCTTTTGTTAAAGTCGACCTGATTCAATGATGGCCTGTGATAAAGAAATTTAACATCATTGGAGATAGTAAAGATTGCAGATACTGGAATTCGAATTCGATAAAATATGAAGCTCGAAAGGGACAGCATATCATATAGCAGTGGTTCAGCATGAAAATTGACGTTTTGGGTTAGGACCTTTCATCAGGACTTTGAACTAACCTGAAGTATTGATTTCCCTGCTCCTCTGGTGTTGTTTGACTTAGTATGTCTTTCCAGTTCCACATTCTATCCAAATTAATATTATTGCCTTGTTTGGCCTCACTGTGACCTCAAACCCACAGCAAGGTGGCTTTCTCCATATTGGCCTTGCAATCAAGGGCAATTGGTGATATACAACAAATGCTGTCCTCTCACGAGCAACAAAA
>NW_025115361.1:0-1011 GCF_004010195.1 Chiloscyllium plagiosum
CATACGATCTGGAATTGCAGGGAAGGGGAGAAAAGTGGCATCACACATTAAAGATTATGTTGAGAGCGTATAGTCAAAACTATCCAGATGGTTGCGATCAAAGATGCACCATATGAATTGGCTAAATGCATCCATTTGAATTGGTTTTTGGGCATGAAGTGAGAAGATCGTAAAAATGTTTCAGGAGAAATGAGTAAGTCAGGATTCAGAGACCAAGTATTTAAACACTCTTTTTCCAAATTTCAGGGAAAGATTAAATAGAGAATTGGAGTTGGCTAGACACTACTTAAAAGTATTGCAGCATACCATGAAACAGGAAGCAGATACAAAAACACAAATATGATATTTTGCTTTAAGCGATAAGGTATAGTTGTTACTTAAGTGACATATAAGAAATATCTAAGTTCACAGCCTTCTGAATTGGACTTTGCTCAAATTAAATTTGTTAATGAGTAAGTTGTCAAAATTGGGATAAATTATTGAGTTATCTTCCAGAGGAAATAGCGGGGAGTCGTAAATAAGTTGGCAAGTCACATTGATTGTCATTTGATCTCTCAGGTTGAAGTGAGAATGACTTTTTCTTAATTTGTCAGCTGTATTATGGTAACTTTATCTTGGAATTCATTTGAAATACTTTATAACAAATGGTAGAAATTAATATCCTTCAATACTAAAGTTTGTACAGAATGTAGACGCGTTCTCGGTGAAAAACAAATATTCAGATTTTTGGTAAATAATGCCGGGCAGCTAGCAAATGCCTGGCAAGGAATAAGAACTTTAGAAGCATTGCAAATGACCTAAGGTACATAATGAAGGCATCCATTAGACATCATGTGATTACAGGAGTACGTACACTTGACTATACAGTTGTCCATCAGTGATCGTGTTTTAGTAGATTATGTTTATAGATTATTTGGATGTGGCTAACACTGACATCAATATTGCATGCAATTATTGTATTGCAAAGAGTATGATTCATGGCATTTCGCTTTGGAACTCAGACGGAATTGA
>NW_025115362.1:0-1011 GCF_004010195.1 Chiloscyllium plagiosum
CCTGGCAAGATGCATTTTATTGTTGTGAAACAATCCCTCTGTTCCTGCTGCTGGCAATCTGTCAGAATTGGAGAATTCTCTCAGAGTTGGAAATGACACCGTTCCAGAGTTATTATTTTGTATTGTGTGGTATATATAATGGGAAACTGTGATTACATTTTCAATTTTTAAAACCACTTCGAACAAACAGATTACGACAACAGGTCTATTTTCATGAAATGATGTCATTGAGGTTTACGTCTGTCAGTGAAAACCCTAAAGACTGAAATAATTTGATCCTATTAGGTCTCAAATGTTAATTGCAATATATCTTCAAACAACAATGCTGGCATTATTTCACACACTAGCAATCCCATCAATATCTAAACATCTTTTGATATTCCTGTCAGTGACGACCTTCATTTTGCAAAGGCCATTCAGTCATTCATTGTAGACCTCCTTGAGAGATGTTTCACTGGACACTGTTTTAGCAGTGCTTTTCTTGTTAATTATTTTATCCAGCTCATTGAGGAAATTTTATCTGTGAATGAGTACTCTAACACAGAACATGAGGATGATACTGACCACAACAACGGCTAAAACTTACCCTGGGTAATATTTCCTCGACACAAATGCAAATGAAAAGAAACTGATTCAGGAATTTAACTTTAGAATTCTAGAATGACAGAATCATATAGAACACAAGAGGCCCTTTGGCCCATCATGTTTGTCCTGTCAAAATTAGACTAAATCTACCTCAGTCCTATTTTACAGCACCTGGCGCACAGCCCTGAAACATATGACATTGCAAGTGCTCATATAAGTATTTCTTTTAAAGTTTGTGTGGTTTTCCGTTTCAAATTCAAGCCAGGCAGTGCATTGCAGGCCGTTACCATCCTCTAGGTGAGAAGCATTTTCCTCATGTCCCATCGAAACATCCTCCCTTTCAGCTTCAAATTATGTCACATGGTGGTTGGTACTTTGTTTGAGAGGAACAATTGATTTCTATTCACCCTGTCCAAGCCGCTCATA
>NW_025115363.1:0-1011 GCF_004010195.1 Chiloscyllium plagiosum
CATACCCGACATTCTCGATAACATTCTATACCCTACATTCTCCAGAACATTCTACACTAGAAAATCACTGGAACATTCTATACCTGACATCACCCCAAACGTTCCATACCTGACACTCTGTAGAACGTTCCAGACCCATTATTCCCCAGGACATTCCATATGTTACATGCCACGGAACATTGTTTAACTGAGATTCCCTGAAACGTTCTATCGCTAACATTCCCCAGAACGTTTCATACCGGACACTCCACGGACCACTCCATACCCGATATTCTCTTGGATGTTCCATATTCGACATTCCAGTGAAATAACCATACCCGATATCCTGCATAATGTTTCCTACCCAATACTCCCTCGAACATTTCATACCGACATTCCCCTGAAACCTCTACACCCGTCATTCCATGGATGATCTGTATCTGACATTCCCCAGAACAATCTGGACCGATATTCCCAGAGCATTCCGCATTAGTGATTCCATGGACTATTCTGTGCCTGACATCCCCAACAACATTCTGTAATTGACATTCCAGCGAACATTCTATAATCGGCATTCTCTAGATCATTCCAGAACCGACAGTCCCCGGAATATTCTTTACCTGAAATTTCACTGAACTTTCTGTAACCAACATTCGGTGAAAAGTTCCACACCTGACAATCACTGGAACATTGCATAAAATATATTCTCCAGAACGTTTGATACTAGGGAGTCCCTGAAAAATTCAGTAATCTACATTCTAACGAAATTTCTGTGCCTAAAATTCCCTGGAATATTCAATAACCGACATTCACCAAACCATTCTCTACCCAGCATTCTATGGAACATTCTGTACCCGGCGTTCCCCCGAACGTTTGATATTCAACCATCCCCGCAACATTCTATACTCGACATTCTCAAGAATATTCTACACCTGGCATATCCTGGAATTTTCGGTAACAAGCATTTTGTAGAATATTTTATATCCGACATTCTCTGTCGCACTCTATTCCCGACATTTAGGGAATATTCTA
>NW_025115364.1:0-1011 GCF_004010195.1 Chiloscyllium plagiosum
TGTGCAGCTCCATTGATGGCCAGCACCATCCCATCCCAATGTCCTTGTGTGTGACTTGAGCTGGAAATTTCTGTGTAAATGTTTGCATCATTGTTCTAACCGTTAACAGCAAAGTCTCTTTACTGAAGGTCTGACATCCTTTCATGATACCAACTTTTCGATCGTCCAATAAGCATTATATACCCCTTTATTCAGCTCACTTTTATAACAACAACATGATGAAAACAGTGCCCAACTCACAGGAAGGAGCATTGAAATGATGAATCTCATTCCCACACCCAAGACCACATTATTATTATGTACAATGACTTTGAAAATATACATTTATTTTCCCTTGTATCAATATTGTGAACTCATACTCGACTCTTCTGCTCCTCAGATGCTGCCTGAACGGCTGCGTTTTTTTCAGAACCACAATTTTTGTCTCCAATCTCGAGCACCTGCAGTCCTCGCTTCCTGCCTGCTAATATTCACTCATAATCATTTTCACGGCAACAATATCACTGTGTGTCTAAACACGTTACAGTCTGATATGAGTACATTTTGAATTGCTTCTGCCTATCTAAGGTCTCAGTAATATGGGATGTGAATGGCAGTGTCTTTGTGATGCTCGGTATGTAGGGCATGCCTCTGAGAGACTGACAGATTATTTAAAGCAGCACATCCTTTCAGCTGTTTACAACAAGCAGGTTACTGCCTGAACACTAACAGCCTGAGGTCACAAAACCCAAAGCACAGTGTCCAGCATTGGGCAGGTCTGGACAATATTTTCATTTTCATTTATTCATGGAATATGATTGGGCCATTATTTATTGTCCATCCCTGTTGCCCTTGAGAAGGTGGGGGTGAGCTGCCACATTGAACCACTGTAGTCGATGTTCTGTGACAGACTTACAATAGCATTAGGGAGGGAACTTGAAACAGTGACACTGAAGGAATGACAGTATACTTCCCAACATGATGGTGGATGGCTTGGAAGGGAAAGCGAACATGGTGATGATCCCATGTATC
>NW_025115365.1:0-1011 GCF_004010195.1 Chiloscyllium plagiosum
GGGAATAGCCAATTTGTCAGTGATAACTGCGGAATATTTAAGTTTTTAAAAGTACGACATATCAGCTTAAGTAAAGATTTTTTTTATTATAATGGGCATTTTGAAGTGAAGGAAGGTTGCTCACTCATTTAAATTCTCTTAGTGGGAATAACTAGATGAATGTAGTGAGATGTTGTTGCAGGGCACCTCAGACCCGTGGTGTGCACCTCTTGCACAATGTGGGACATTAGGGATGCTTCCAGTGTCTCTGCCGGCTGTGTGTGCAGGCAGTAGCTACTGAGAAACTGTTTTTCAGACCTGGAGCCGAGAGTGGACTCACTGTGGAGCAATACTGAGAATGTTATGGACAGCATGGTTAGTGACTTAGTCACACTGCAGGTGGTGAGGGTTCCACAGGCAGAAAGGGAATGTGTGACCATCAGATCAAGTAAAAGGATCAGGAAGGAAATGCAGGACTCCCCAGCGGTTATTCCCTTCTCATACAGATACTGTACACCGCTTGGGATTCTATAAGGGGAGAACAGGTGGGGTGGCCTCTCAGGGGAAATCAACTGCCAGGTTCATGACACCACAGATAGCTCCGCTGCACAGAAGGGGAGGAGGGAGAATGGCAGAGCTATAGTGACAGGGGATCCCGTAGTCAGGGTCAGAGGCCACAGACATGAATCCAGGACAGTGGAATTGAACCCAGGTCCATTTATTGATAGGTGCACAGACCAATAAAGGTCAGCGTCCCAAATGCAATCTTCAGCACTTGATCACCCTGAACCTCCACTTTCCAGGGTTTGTGCACTTGTTCTGAGCACTTCAGAGGGATTGAAGGGGACAGGGAGAAAAGAGGAACAGGGTTGTGTTGCAGATCTATAAAATAACTGTCTCCCTCGCCTCTCGGTTTCTCCCCCCGCCTCGGTCTCCCACACCCCATCGTGCCTCCTCCCCCACCGCAGGGTATTTACCCTATCCATGCCCCTACTGATGTTATAAACCTCTATAAGGTCACCCATCAGCATC
>NW_025115366.1:0-1011 GCF_004010195.1 Chiloscyllium plagiosum
CAAGAAACTGAATGTGAAATAAATACCAGCAATTCTGTTTAATATTACAGCCGTCACCATGACCAGGAGATCCGCGACTGCCATAGATATCAGGTAAGAAATTATACATCCAGAAAGACCATATCTTCTTCAAGACAGAATCACAATCACTGCCAGGTTAGCTGGAATCGAGAGACAGAGAAAGAGACTCAAATATTGCATTTCGGGGCACAATGAGGTCGAGAAAAACAATGGTTTGATTTTGTCATAAGTGAGTCATTGGTGAAATAGTCATATTTGAGGCATAGTCCTAATGTAAAGTTATGCCTTAATTTGGGCAATAGTTTTGCTCTCGAAGTGTCCTCTGGATAAAATATATTAGGCATTTTAATTGTTTAGCATTGTAAAATGATCTTGCAAAAAGTAAAAACAAAATCAAAACAGATAGAAACCGACAGTTTATTGTATAAATCCATGAAAAAAAAATCACAGGTGAAGAAATACGGATAGTCTTGAAGTCAGCAAAAACAAAACATATGAAAGCATGGAAATTCACAAGAAAGTGGACGAAAACTCACTGAAGATCAAACTAGTGTACATTTGTGTGAAAACATTCTTAAAGCCTTAGCAGTCAACTTTTCTCCAAAATCTTCTCAAACACTGGGACCTGAAAGGTCCATGGGCTCTTGTTTGATTTATGGGGGAAATGTGTACGCTACCGAGCTACATTTGAACTCGATAATCATCTGGCATATTTCCTGTTGATTTAAAACACTGGAAAAGGCAGAAAATAAATTCCTTTGGAGAAACATTCTTTCAAGGTAGCAGTGCATCCTGGTCTTCAGTGTCATTGTCATAAATTATCAAATTTGTCATTGTATACATATGACAGAGAGATCCACCTAAATCAGATGCGAGAGACGGCAATATTATTTGGTAATATTTAATGCATAAGAAATCGTGATGATCGCAATAGTCTTATAGAATTCCAGATCTTCGGAACATAAGTGAAACCCTGTACTCATCAGAGTT
>NW_025115367.1:0-1011 GCF_004010195.1 Chiloscyllium plagiosum
GTAACAGGGGGTCAGGGTATTGATCAATTCACCTACCCCACCTGAGGCTAATAGAGGGGGTCAGAGTATTGATCAATTCACCCACCCCCCCCTCTCAGAGTAACAGGGGGACACGGTATTGACCAATTCACCCACTCAGGGTAACAGGGGGTCAGGGAATTGATCAATTCACCCACCCCCCCTCTGAGGGTAATGGAGGGGGACAGGATATTGATCAATTCACCCCCCCTCGGAGGGTAATAGAGAGGGTCGGGGTATTGATCAATTCACCCACTCCCTCTCAGGGTAACAGGGGGACAGGGTATTGATCAATTCACCCACCCCCTCTCAGGGCAACAGGGGGTCGAGGTATTGATCAATTCACCCACCCCCTCTCAGAGCAATAGGGGGTCAGGGTATTGATCAATTCTCCCACCCCCTCTCAGGGTAACAGGGGGACAGGGTATTGATCAATTCACCCACCCCCTCCCAGGGCAACAAGGGGACAGGGTATTGATCAATTCACCCACCCCCTCTCAGGGTAACAGGGGTGGGGGGTGGCGGGGGGTCAGGGTATTGATCAATTCCACCAACCCCCTCAGGGTATTGATCAATTCACCCACCCCCTCTCAGGGCAACAGGGGGACAGGGTATTGATCAATTCACCCACCCCCCTCTCCGAGTAACAGGGGGACAGGGTATTGATCAATTCACCCACCCCCTCTCAGGATAACAGGGGTTCACGGTATTGATCAATTCACGCACCACTCTCTCAGGGTAACGGGGGGGGTGGTGTCAGGGTATTGATCATTCCACCCACCCCCCTCTTAGCGTAACGGGGAGGGGGGGGAACAGGGTATTGATCAATTCATCCACCCCCTCTCAGGGTAACAGGGGGACAGGGTATTGATCAATTCATCCACCCCCTCTCAGGGTAATGGGGGGTGTCAGAGTATAGATCAATTCACCCAAACCCCTTCTGAGGGTAATAGAGGGGGTCAGGGTATTGATCAATTCACCCACCCCCTCTCA
>NW_025115368.1:0-1011 GCF_004010195.1 Chiloscyllium plagiosum
GACCCTGTACAGCTGCGTGACCCAGCAATGACCATGTACAGCTGTGACCCAGCAGTGACCCTGTACAGCTGTGTGACCCAGCAATGACCCTGTACAGCTGCGTGACCCAGCAATGACCTTGTACAGCTGCGTGACCCAGCAGTGACCCTGTCCAGCTGTGTGACCCAGCAATGACCCTGTACAGCTGTGTGAGACAGCAATGACCCTGTCCAGCTGTGTAACCCAGCAATGACCCTGTTCAGCTGTGTGACCCAGCAATGACCCTGTACAGCTGTGTGACCCAGCAATGACACTGTACAGCTGCATGACCCAGCAATGACCCTGTACAGTTGCATGACCCAGCAATGATTCTGTACAGCTGCGTGACCCAGCAATGACACTGTACAGCTGCATGACCCAGCAATGACCCTGTACAGCTGTGTGACCCCGGAATGACCCTGGACAGCTGTGTGACCCAGCAGTGACCCTGTACAGCTGTGTGACCCAGCAATGATCCTGTACTGCTGTGTGACCCAGCAGTGACCCTGTACAGCTGCATGACCCAGCAAAGACCCTGTACAGCTGTGTGACCCAGCAATGACCCTGTACAGCTGCGTGCCCCAGCATGAATGTTGAGGTGAGCAAATTGAGTTACACAGCAATGACCCTGCACAGCTGAACAACACAGGAATGACCCGGTACAGCTGTATGACCCAGCAATGACACTAAACAGCTGTGTGACCCAGCAGTAATTCGGCACAACAGTGTGACCCAGCAATGACCCTGTATAGCTGTGTGACCCAGCAGTGACCCTGTACAGCTGTGTGACCCAGCAGTGACCCTGTACAGCTGTGTGACCCAGCAATGACACTGTACAGCTGTGTGACCCAGCAGTGACCCTGGACAGCTGTGTGACCCAGCAATGACCCTGTTCAGCTGTGTGACCCAGCAATGATACTGTGCAGCTGTGTGACCCAGCAGTGACCCTGTACAGCTGTGTGACCCAGCAATGACCCAGGAACATTGAATAGG
>NW_025115369.1:0-1011 GCF_004010195.1 Chiloscyllium plagiosum
TAATACATATCAACACTGTGCTCTCTCAATCTCTAAATCTCCAAGGAAATCAACCCAAGTCTGTCCAGTCTCTTTTTGTAATTAGATCCCCCAGGCAGGGAGCACCCTGATAGATCCCCTGTCCACTCTCTCCAGTGCAATCACGTCTTCATTATTATGTGGATCCCAGACAGCTCATAATAGTCGAGCTCCATTTTATATAAGCAACATTTTGTACTGTTCCATTCCAGTGAGCTGACAGAAAGTGAGATATCAGTGACTGGAATACAAAAAAAGTAAATCTTTATTTGTGGAACAATATGAGAGCAACAAACCATTGTAATTCTGCAGAGAAGTACTTGCTTCCTTCTGTGTAATTTTAGATTGTGATGCTCCAACAATCAAATTCCCTGCTAGCATTCACTCACAAATTACTAATGTTTTACTCATAGCATTTTGAGGAAAGGAAATGAAGGAAAACTAAAAACATGTGGAATAATTGAAGTGTTTTTGATCATTTACATAATGCATGTAATGTGCATTTTGCAAATAAGATGGGGATATAGTTATCACAAATGACACATTCATTTATTTTCAGAAGGATGATATGTGTGAGAAGTGTAGAAAATCCATGAAAACTATTGCTGATATGACGCACAAAAGTTCTGAACAGGTACTACTGAATGTCCTTTATAGTCAGCTTCTACAGGAGTTTATTGTACAGAGGCGTACAAATTGAAAAAGAGGGTAGTTCACAAATCCAACAAATTGATGCACTTCCTTCATGTTCGTTGGCCACCTCTTCTCTGAATCTTGAAATACTTTCCCTCTGTTATCTTCAGTCCCATGTTCTGTTTTAGCTTGTTCTCTGTTTCTCTTCGGAACCACAGACTATGAGATCATTCCATTCTGGCAGATCATTGATTATTTCAGGCTGCCTGCAGAAATGCTCATCCAGAGCAATGGTAATGCACATTGTTACAATGTGGAGGTCGAACGCCTCTGCTAACTCAAGCCAAAACACCCAGGAAA
>NW_025115370.1:0-1011 GCF_004010195.1 Chiloscyllium plagiosum
GCAGAGCTGATCCATTGATAGACTGGGAATAATTGTGGAGCCCTCTCCACCAGTTAGTTGTTTTATCGTCTATCACGATCTTTGGCCGGATGTGGCAGGCTGCAAAGGTTTCATCTGGGTGTATTGACCTTGTGACAATTTCTCTGTCTCGACCATATGATTTGGTTTCATTTGATTTGATAGGATTCATTGTCGCATGTATCTGAGTAGAGTGAAACTCTTTGTTTAGACACGGTTCGGGCAGACCACAGTGAGAGTTGGAGCTGCCTTTTTTTAGAGACATTGAGTGGCCGAAATTTAAAAGTCTACTTCAGCTGTTCGTTTCTGAAAAGTCACAAAATAGCCAGAAATTAAAATAGATTGCTTCAGCATTAGTGAAAAAGGGCCTTTGAGAAGGGAATTATTCCAAGGCAAAAGAAAGGATAATCTGATTCGCAAGATTCTGAAACATGCCAACATAATGATAAAGAAGGTTCTTTTATACAAAATTGATGATTTCTAACAGAACACAGATGGAATAATGAAATTGTAGCACAAAGACTATGAAGAGTCAACACAAAAGGTAAATTATTCTGATCTCAGTAAGGATTCTTTTCATCCACAAAAACAGCAACTCAAGTTATCTTTCAGAAGATAGCTGTGCCTTTGAAACTGTTTACAATAGTAATAAGTTCTAGTTAAATATTTGGTAAGTAATCATGGACACAGATTTCCATGTAATAATAAAACCGTAAAGAGATGCCTGGCATGTCTTGTCTAAATCGCTAAGAAAAAGGTTAACAGAAGAAATAATAATTATATTACGAACTTTGTAACAGAATCAACGTTTTAATGGAAAATGTGATCTCGGAATTTGATAAGAAATAGCCTGCCCATTGGAGAATAGAATTTATGCAATCCTTCAAGTTAAACAATGAGGGATATGACTAAAAAGAGCACAGCCACGAACTTTGGAATGCATTATAGAAAGATCCCACGGACTAGAGATAACAAAAATCGTTAAACATCCGA
>NW_025115371.1:0-1011 GCF_004010195.1 Chiloscyllium plagiosum
TAACAGTCCTGTCGCTATGATGGGGTGCAATGCACTGGTGTATTATACTGTAACAGACCTGTCCCTACGATTGGGAGCAATGCCACTGGTGTATTATACTGTAACAGTCCTGTCCCTATGATGGGGAGCAATGCCACTGGTGTATTATACTGTAACAGTCCTCTCCCTCTGATGAGGAGCAACGCCACAGGTGTATTATACTGTAACAGTCCTGTCCCTATGATGGGGAGCGATGCACTGGTGTGTTATACTGTAACAGTCCTGTCGCTGTGATGTGGAGCAATGCCACAGGTGTATTATTCTGTAACAGGTCTGTCGCTATGATGGGGAGCAATGCCACTGGTGTATTATACTGTAACAGTCCTGTCGCTGTGATGTGGAGCAATGCCACAGGTGTATTATTCTGTAACAGGTCTGTCGCTATGCTGGGGAGCAATGCCACTGGTGTGTTATACCGTAACAGTCCAGACCCTAAGATGGGTGCAATGCCACTGGTGTATTATACTGTAACAGAGCGCTCCCGATGATGGGGAGCAATGTCACTGGTGTGTTATACTGTAACAGTCCTGTCCCTATGATGGGGAGCAATGCCACTGGTGTATTATACTGTAACAGCCCTGTCCTTATGATGAGGAGCAATGCCACTGGTGTATTATACTGTAACAGCCCTGTCCCTATGATGAGGAGCAATGCCACTGGTGTATTATACTGTAACAGCCCTGTCCCTATGATGAGGAGCAATGCCACTGGTGTATTATACTGTAACTGTCCTGTCCCTATGATGGGGAGCAATGCCACAGGTGTATTATACTGTTCCAGTCCTGTCCCTATTATGGGGAGCAATGCCACTGGTGTATTATCGTGTAACAGCCCTGTCCCTGTGATGGGGAGCAATGCCACTGGTGTATTATACTGTAACAGTCCTGTCTCTATGATGGGGAACAATGCCACTAGTGTATTATACTGTAACAGCCCTGACCCTATGATGGGGAGCAATGCCACTGGTGTATT
>NW_025115372.1:0-1011 GCF_004010195.1 Chiloscyllium plagiosum
CTGCCCACACACTGCTGTTCCAGGACTCACTGCACACACACGACTGTTTCAGGACTCACTGCCCACACACTGCTGTTCCAGGACTCACTGACCACACACTGCTGTTCCAGGACTCACTGCCCACACACTGTTCTGTGAGACTCACTGCCCACACAATGTTGTTCAAGGACTCACGGTCCACACACTGCTGTTACTGGACTCACTGCCCACATACTGCTTTTCCAGGTCTCACTGCCCACACACTGCTTTTCTAGGTCGCACTGCCCACACACTGCTTTTCCAGAATTACTGCACACACTCTGCTGTTCCAGGAATCACTGCCCACACACTGCTGTTCGAGACTCACTGCCCACGCACTGCTGTTCGAGACTCACTGCCCACGCACTGCTGTTCCAGACTCACTGCCCACACACTGCTGTTTCAGGACTCACTGCCAACACACTGCTGTTTCAGGACTCACTGCCCAAACACTGCTGTTCCAGAATCACTGTCCACACTGCTGTTCCAGACTCACTGCCCACACACTGCTATTTCAGGACTCATTGCCCACACACTGCTGCTTCTGGACACACTGCCCAAACACTGCTGTTCCAGACTAACTGTCCACACTGCTGTTCCAGACTCACAGCCCACACTGCTGTTCCAGGACTCACTGCTGTTCCAGACTCTCTTCACACATATTACTGTTCCAGACTCACTGCACACACACGGCTGCTCCTGGCTCAGTGCCCACACATTGCTGTTCCAGACGCACGGCCGACACACTGCTGATCTAGGATTCACTGCCCATACACTGCTGTACCAGACTCACTGCCCACAAACTGCTGTTTTAGGACTCACTGCTCACACACTGCTGTTTCAGGACTCACTGCCCAAACACTGCTGTTCCAGAATCACTGTCCATACTGCTCTTCCAGACTCACTGCCCACAAACTGCTGTTCCAGGTCTCACTGCCCACACACTGCTTTTCCAGGTCGCACTGCCCACACACTGCTGTTCCAGGATCAGTG
>NW_025115373.1:0-1011 GCF_004010195.1 Chiloscyllium plagiosum
TGTCGATGCCGACCTCTATGTTATATGTGGAAGCTACACCAGTTACCGTTTTGGTAAATTCATGACCAACACATTCACTCCTCAAATCAAGACAGTTCAGAGAGTTGACGCCAATAAAGATGAGTGGAATGTTCCTGAACACAATGCAGGCATCAGGCGTCGTGATATGAGAGAGTTTTACTGCATCCATATTGTGTGAAATCAGTAATGTGTATACATTCTAATTCTCCATTTTGTTAGCGGAATTCTGTCCTTTATATTTGATGGCTCGGGATCTCATAGTAAGACTGGGGTTGTATTTGCTCAGTACTCCGACGGGCTTGCAGGTAATTCAAAGGAAAGATTCACAAGTGTAAACTGTAAAATACAACCCACGATTCCTGGCGTATGTCTATGAGTGGCGATTAAGCCAGAGAGCAATGAGTTCAGTGAGCAATTCACTCGCCCTGGAAGCAGGTAACCATGTTAATCCTCTTAACACCGATTTTTTTTTGAGGGAATATGCTGCACTCCACAGCACACATACACCACGATGGCCCTGAGGAACCATAAGAGGAATATTGGTTCAGGAGATTGGTTAAACTAGGTCAATTTAATTGTGCGAATTTTATTGAAGGGATGGCAAATGTGCAGTCAGTGTGAACTTATGTAAAATACCCGTGACGGCAAGTAAACTCTATATTTTTGATGTGGAAGGCTGCGCTCCTCGCGTGTCACTGGCGAAGGTGTCCAGTGACTGGTGGCAGGATTTGGGGCCATGGGTACTAAAGGCATAAAGAACGAAATGTTGGGTGTTCTGGGACGATGTGGGTATGTGGTTCAATGCAGATGTGCGGACATATAGGAAGAAATAAATTTGTTTAACTCAGGCAATAGAACAGTCGAGGTAACCCCCGCTAGCCCTGAAGAGCCTCGAAGTCCTGCCTGGCGTTTCCCTAAGACAAACTTCTCAGACCTAAGATTAATAACGGTCCTTCATGAATTATGGGTAAAAGGCAAACATGATTTGGG
>NW_025115374.1:0-1011 GCF_004010195.1 Chiloscyllium plagiosum
CCTGGGCACCACCAACACTGGGCCAGAGTAATAGCAGTGCTGGCATCCTGGGCGCCATCATCACCGGGGTCAGAGTAATAACAGAGCTGAGTACCTGGGCACCAGCAATACCGGGGTCATTGGAATAACAGAGCTGAATACCTGGGCGCCATCAACACTGGGGTCAGAGTAATATCAGAGCTGAGTACCTGGGCACCAGCTAGACTGGGGTCAGAGTAATAACAGTGCTGGGGATCTGGACACCATCAACACTGGGGTGAGTGTAATAACAGAGCTGGGGTCATGGGCACCAGCAACACTGGGGTCAGAGTAATAACAGAGCTGAGTACCTGGGCATCATCAACACCGGGGTCAGAGTAATAACTGTGCTGGGATCCTGGGCACGAGCAACATTGGGGTCAGAGAAATAACAGAGCCGAGTACCTGGGCACCATCAACACTGGGGTCAGAGTAATAACAGAGCTGAGTACCTGGACACCATCAACACTGGGGTCTGAGTAATAACAGAGCTGAGTACCTGGACACCATCAACACTGGGGTCAGAGTAATAACAGAGCTGGGGTCTTGGGCAACAGCAACACTGGGGTCAGAGTAATAACAGAGCTGAGTACCTGGGCATCATCAACACCGGGGTCAGAGTAATAACTGTGCTGGGATCCTGGGCACCAGCAACATTGGGGTCAGAGAAATAACAGAGCTTAGTACCTGGGCACCATCAACACTGGGGTCAGAGTAATAACAGTGCTAGCATCCTGGGCACCACCAACACTGGGGTCAGAGAAATAACAGAGCTGCGTAGCTGGGCAACATCAACACTGGGGTCAGAGCAATAACAGCTGAGTACCTGGGCACTAGCAATGCTGGGGTAGAAGTAATAACAGTGCTGGGGACCTGGGCACCAGCAACACTGGGGTTAGAGTAATAACAGAGCTGAGTACCTGGGCACCATCAACACTGGGGTCAGAGTAATAACAGAACTGAGTACCTGGGCACCAGCAACACCGGGGTCAG
>NW_025115375.1:0-1011 GCF_004010195.1 Chiloscyllium plagiosum
CCTCAGTCCCATGTTCCTGTGTTCCATTCAACCACTCAAAACTGCTCGACAGGAGCAATTGGAGGCTACTTACTCCTATAACCTGTTGCACAGAAACACTGGAGACTATTCAGCCCCTCAGTACTGTCCCACACGGTTTGAAGTGAATTGAGAAATGTAATTGGAAAACCCAGGCTGGTTACGAAAGAGGACCCTCATCTCTCTTCACAGAGCTTCCGCTCTCTGCAACTTGTGCTTCGTTTGTTGGTCATGTTGTAGACCCAGATTCACTGTGAATACAGCCCCTATACCTCACTCAGGGATGGCTCACAAAATCCTCTGGTCTCCCTGTCTGCAATATTCAATAACAGAACATTCCTGAAAATAACACCCACTAACATTCCGATAACAGAATGGGAGAACATCAGAAACAGGGGCATGTTGTTCACCCCCAAGCCTGCCTTTCCCTTCTTTAAGATCATGACTGATCTGCTCTTCGTCTCAAATCCTCTTTCATATCCAATTCTTCATAGCCCTCAACTCTCTGACAGGTCAATTTCCATCTACCTCCTCTTCAAATACGTTCAGTCATATAGCTCCTCGAACACCCTTAAGGAGAGAAATCCTGACATTCAATACTACCTGTTTGAAAAAACACTTGCTGCTCCTACACCATGGCTTATTGATGTGAACAAAAGAGGTTGACACAAGGGTTCAGGTTAAAATGACTGGCCCTGATATTAAGGCAGTGGTGGCCTTCTGTTGACAGAAAGGAGCTTAGCAAAACTGAACTTAATGGGAATCAGAGTAACCTCTCCAGTGTTTGCGGTCAAACATGGCACAAAGGAAGATGTTCATCATCTCAGTCCTGGGTCACCTCTGTGCGAGACCCTCAGGGAAGCTTCCTCTTCACAAACATCTTCAGCTGCTTCATCAATGTCTCCCCACAATGTTCAGAACGTTTTGTCACCCGCCAGCTCCTGAACTGGTCTGTGTCCATGTGTAGCAGGATCCAGACTCCATTGAGACTTG
>NW_025115376.1:0-1011 GCF_004010195.1 Chiloscyllium plagiosum
CGACTGAATCATTGCTCTATAAAAGGTGACAAGATTTTTATCTTTTCTGAGCACTGAATATATGGAAGTCAATTCTAAAGGAAAAAGTCCTCGTCAGTAATGTTCCCACATATGTGGAGTAATTGCTTCTGGTCACTCTTCAGGCTATAGAGGCTAAGAAAGAAACGAGTTGGCCAAAGTTAGCAACATCATTCGGATGGACTGTGCTCATTGGGGAAACTTGCAGGATCTGTAGAAGAAACACGTGATTCAGAGAGTATGCAATAAACCTGAACATTGTTATTTTTTTCATAGAGCTTGGGACCTGTCTGGAGCATCACCGAAGTTAGTATTGGTTGTTAAATTTCCATACTTGCCAAATTATTGTTGCTAAATGCAGGTGAAACTATCAAAATACATTTCACACTCCCCAGCTCGGAATCTGGTTCCTGTTTTGTCGGTCCATACATTCCTATGGATAAGAGATATTTTAAATGTGAGCACTCCATTTAACTATTTGAATTTATCACTGAAGTATTTAAGTCACCTTGCATTCTTAATTTTCGAATTACTCAATGTGATTTTTTGTCCCCCTGAATTTGCCAAGCACTGGGCAGTTCTGGAATATTCCAAATATTTACAATAGATGCATTTACACTATTGTGGCAACCTGGAAGATTTGAATACCATTCAGGTCGTCAAAAACAATACATAAATAATTTTTTGAATTGCTTACTGTACACCAACAACGTAACCCAAGTACTATTCAAACCACAGATGGTCTCCCAAGGATTCCAAAATCTAAACAGTGCATCCCAGATATGCTCACTATCACCATCTGGGAGCAATCTCCCAAAATGCTTCCAGAATTTAGGAAGCGCACACACTGCCCTCCAAAGCTAAATCTGCTGTCACAGGCTTCACGCCTATTGCATACAATGACATTTATTGTCCAGTTCTTTAACGTGACAATGATTTTACAAACAATTTATAAAATATTTTAAATATTGAAGAAATGTGATGTCAGCCCTT
>NW_025115377.1:0-1011 GCF_004010195.1 Chiloscyllium plagiosum
CACCGCAGACACACTCTCCCAATCTCTACACACCCCAGACACACACTCCCAAATGTCCACACATTCCCGACAAACATTCCCAATCTCCACACACCGCAGACACACACTCCCAATTTCTGCACACTGCAGACACACACTCCTAATTCTCCACACACCCCAGACACACACTTCCAATGTCCACACAATACAGACACACACTCCCAATCTCCACACACCACAGACACACACTCCCAATGTCCACACACTCCAGTCAAACACTCCCAATCTCCACACACCGCAGACACACACTCCCAATCTCTGCACACTGCAGGCACATACTCCTAAACTCCACACATGCCAGACACACACTCCCAATGTCCACACAATACAGACACACACTCCCAATCGCCACACACCTCAGAGATACTCTCCTAATCTCCACACACCCCAGGCACACACTCCCAATCTCCATATACTCCAGACACACACTCCAGGCACACACTCCCAATGTCCACACACTCCAGACACACACTCCCAATCTCCACTCACCTCGGACATATACTCCTAATCTCCATACACCCTAGGAACACACTCCCAATCTCCACACACTCCATCTCCACACTCCAGAAACACACTCCCAATCGCCACTCACTGCAAACACATACTCCCAATCTCTTTACACTGCAGACACATACTCCCAATATCCACACATCCCAGACACACAACCCCAATGTCTACACACCGCAGACACACACTCCCAATCTCCATACACCGCAGAAACACACTCCCCGGAGACTCACAATCTACAGACATCCCAGACACAAACTCCCAATCTCGAAACACCCCGCACAAACACTCCCAATCTCCACACACTCCAGGCACAATCTTCCAATCTCCACACTCCGCAGACACATGCTCCCAATCACCACACACCCCAGCAACACACTCCCAATGTCTACAGATCCCAGACACACTCTCCCAATCTCCACATTCTCCAGACACACACTCGCAATCTCCACACACCCCAGACAC
>NW_025115378.1:0-1011 GCF_004010195.1 Chiloscyllium plagiosum
TGACAGGGATTGAACCTCAGTCAGTGACAGGGAATGAATCTCAATCAGTGACAGGACTTGAATTTCAGTTAGTGACAGGGATTGAACCTCAGTCAGTGACAGGGATTGAACCTCAGTCAGTGACAGGAATACAGATTCAGTCAGTGACAGGAATTAAATCTCAGTCAGTGACAGGAATTGAATGTCAGTTAGTGACAGGGATTGAAACACAGTCTGGGACAAGAATTAAACCACAGTCAGTGGCAGGGATTGAATCTCAATCAGTGACAGGAATTGAATCTTAGTCAGTGACAGGAATTGAATCTCAGTCAGTGACAGGGAGTGAGCCTCAGTCAGTGACAGGGATTGAGCCTCAAATAGTGACAGGGATTGACCCACATTCAGTGACAGGGATTAAATCTCAATCAGTGACAGGAAGTGAATCTCAGTCAGTGACAGGGGTTTAATCACAGTCAGTGACAGGGATAGAGATACAGTCAGTGATAGGGTTTGAACCTCAGTCTGTGACAGGGATTGAATCTCAGTCAGTGACAGGAATTGAGCCTCACTCAGTGACAGGGACTGAATCTCAGTCTGTGAAAGGGATTGGATCTCCATCAGTGACAGGGATTGAATTTCAGTTAGTGACAGGGATTGAACCTCAGTCAGTGACAGGGATTGAACCTCAGTCAGTGACAGGAATACAGATTCAGTCAGTGACAGGGATTGAATCTGAGTCAGTGACTTGCATTAAACCTCAGTCAATGACAGGGATTGAATCTCAATCAGTGACAGGAATTGAATCTCAGTTAGTGACAGGTATTGAACCTCAGTCAGTGACAGGGATTGATGATCAATCAGTGACAGGAATACAGATTCAGTCAGTGACAGGGATTGAATCTGAGTCAGTGACAGGAATTAAATCTCAATCAGTGACAGGAATTGAATGTCAGTTAGTGACAGGGATTGAATCGCAGTCTGGGACAAGAATTAAACCATAGTCAGTGGCAGGGATTGAATCTCAATCAGTGA
>NW_025115379.1:0-1011 GCF_004010195.1 Chiloscyllium plagiosum
GGGTACACAAGGATCTCTGCGTAAATATTTATTGTCTTATTTATAGTCGTCCTGGTTACTAAACGGGCAGGGGTCGCATGTAAAGGTCAACTTAACATCCTCGGTTAAGATTACCGTCTGCGGTTGTATCCCAGACACCCCTGCCTTCACGAATCGTCCAGCCATGCAGCCCCATATTTCTATGAATATTCTAATCACTACTTGCACATATTTGGATCCGATGTTGTCCGATGTCTCATCAAGGTCAGCTACACGTTTGCAATGGCTGGTGTGTATCAAAGTGGTTCTTTCAGCGATCTTAACAGCTGTCTCTGTTTTAGGGAGCCCTTGGAACGGTCCCAGCCACCTCTTCGCCTTCCTTCTTTTGCTCCTGAAATCTTTCACCACTATCCAGTCTTCAGGTTCTAGATTGTGCATCTTCCCTTCTGCTGATTGGGGTAGTGCTGCCCTTCGTTTGATTCTGTATTTGAGACAGAAGTGTGGAGAGTTTTATACCGTACCATAACATCTCGTCCTCACAGTGGTCTGTTATCTGCCTTACCTTCGGTCTTGGGCCAATTCCTCTACTGGGCAGTCTACCAAACAAAATCTTAAACATCCTAAGATTTGCTCTTCCTCTCATTCATATACATTAGCACAACTGGAAATGCCGTTTTCCATGTCACCTCTAGTTCCTCACAACATTCTGCCAATTTATTTTTGAGGGTAGATTCTCTCTTTCCACTGCCCCACCGCTCGCTGGGTGGTAGGCACAGTGTTGCCTCATCTTTATTCCCAAGTAATCAATGATCTGCTGTAGGGCAGTATTTATAAATGGTTTTCCATTGTCGCTGCTTAGCCTTTCAGAGATGCCCCATCTCGGAATTATTTCAGTTCGCAAAGCTTTGGCTACTGCACTGGCATCCTGTTTAGACCGTGGGAGCACTTCCACCCCTTGGGAAAACATCAACTATTACCACACAATGCCTTTTCCCTTCGCTGGGCGTTAGTTCAATAAAATCCATCTGTAAA
>NW_025115380.1:0-1011 GCF_004010195.1 Chiloscyllium plagiosum
GGGATGTCGCAACAGGAGAGGGAACGAGAGACAGAAAGAGAGAGGTTTCGAACGTGGGCGGGGAAATGGGTGGGAGGCCGTTACGGGGAGAGAGTTGTGTCTTCAGAGGGGAAAGCAAGAGCAGGGCTGTTGGAATGCTGCCTCTCTTTCTGGCCCGATAGTGGGCAGACACATTGGAAAATGCCAAATAACCTGTGTGGGATGATTGGACAATCAAGTGTTAGCCTTAGAGTTTTAACACAGCAACAGGTTGATTCATTGCTGCTAACGTGGTTTAAAGTTACAGATTTCTGGATTGAGTAATTAAATTAGTGAATTTTGATTGATTAATTTGGAGACATTCAGCACAACCTTGGGCCACTGTCACAGCATTCATCGCGGGCTCTGTTGAGCAGCTGAGGAGCTGCATCAAGAAGCCCAGTTCTGGCACAAAGTAATGTAGACACATTAACTGACATTCTGAGCCATACACTCGGTACCGTAAAGAATTCACCTTCATGTTGGCCATGTCAGATTAAAATTGTCCGCAATCACAAACTGTAAGATGTTTTTATTCTTGGAATGACATTTCAGTTTTGCTGTGCGTCCTGAATCTCCTTCTTGCTTTTCTGGTCATTAAACTATTTCTCATGTTAAAAAGAAGATGTGACGCATATTCAGGAGAGATGCAGCGTTTCAATTAGAATATGGTGGAGAATCGCAAGTGTGACCCTGATCAGAGACTAATTAACACCGATTGTTCCATCGTGGAACCACAAGGTTTGTGAAATCGATTGAATGGACTTTCGAAATCCAGACTTTGACATCTTCAGTCTGACACTCTCCCACTTAAAACTCTCTCAGAACCATTCCTGACATTTACCCAGTCAGCATTGAAAGACTTTTCAGCAAAACTGCTTTACCACAGCGTGAGCAAATTCGTTTCTGGAACATACTGCACATGCTCCTCAACTTGGTGTTGGACTGGGGTGGACAAATTTAAAAATCACATAACACCACATTATAGTCGAA
>NW_025115381.1:0-1011 GCF_004010195.1 Chiloscyllium plagiosum
AGCCTTTCTTGCCCAGCCCTTGAGCTGAGTAACATCCTCGGCCATTTAAGAGGGTAATTGAGAGGCAAACACTTTGCTGTGGGTATATCCTGCAGACCACGTGAGGATGGGCAGATGTCTTTCTCTCAAGGACAAGTGTTTGGGTTTTTTTGTCCATCAGCAATGGTTTCGTATTTACTTGCAGATTGTTCATTATTATTTTAAAAATATTGATTTCAAATTCCCCATTTCTGGTGGGGTTCAGACCCTTGTCCCTGAACATTAGCTGAGGTTTTGGATACATGCTCTAGCAATAATAGCTCGGGACCATCACTTTGCTTACTCATTCCTGACCAGATATTACCAGGGCATCATGAAGCTAAACCCATTCTTCCTATACAGTTGTGTGATCCTGAAATCTTCCTGCCCTCTGGTGATATCACTCTGTCTCCCTCCATGTGGTATCCCTCATTGTGTGGGTCTAATTGCTGCTTATGTCAGTGTCTTTCGCTCTTGCAGCTACTCCAGATCCTGAGCCAACAGAATTCTCCACTCCAGCTGGACGACGCAGCACAGGCCAGGGATGGAGACTGGGATCTTCCAGATCTCTGTGGGACTCAGTGCCATTATCCGTGTGGAACCCTATTGCATCAGTCTAATTCCCCATTCTGTATGTTTCTGTGTCTCCTGTTGGTTCTTAGGAAGGTCCTGACTCAATAATCTCACCTCACTGAAGATGATTGGTCAGCCAAAGAGACAAAGGATAGGGAGATGTGGAGCCTTCAATAAATCCTGCAGTGAGGTAAGATCACTCAGTGCATAGGGCAGAGAGCAATGAGAGAGAAACAAAACAATGGCTAACAGGACATGACAGTTACAGTGCTGGAGAGTTAGCACAGTACAGGCACACCCCCTGCTGTAAGTTATGTTGTACTGAGACAGCATCGGGAGTCCACAGTTATCAATCCAGGCCTGTGCTGTCTTAGTGAGCATCAGGAAAATAGAGGTGAAAGCAGACCTCACACGATAGGG
>NW_025115382.1:0-1011 GCF_004010195.1 Chiloscyllium plagiosum
GGGAAACAGTCCCAGAACAGAGGACGGTGTAGGGAAACAGTCCCAGAGCAGAGGCCGGTGTGGGGATACAGTCCCAGAGCAGAGGCCGGTGTGGATAAACAGTCCCAGATGTAGGCCGGTGTGGAGAAACAGTTCCAGAGCAGAGGCCGGTGTGGGGATACAGTCCCAGAGCAGACGCCGGTGTAGGGAAACAGTCCCAGAGTGTAGGCCGATGTGGGGAAACAGTCCCAGAGCAGAGGCCGGTGTGGGAAAACAGTCCCAGTGCAGAGGTCGGTGTGGGGAAACAGTCCCAGAGCAGAGGCCGGTGTGGGAAAACAGTCCCAGAGCAGAGGTCGGTGTGGGGAAACAGTCCCAGAGCGTAGGCCGGTGTCAGGAAACAGTACCCGAGCGGAAGCCGGTGTGGGGATGCAGTCCTAGAGTGTAGGCCGGTTCGGGAAAACAGTCCCAGAGCAGAGGCCGGTGTGGGGAAACAGTCCCAGAGCAGAGGCCGTTGTGGGGAAACAGTCCCAGAGCAGAGGCCGTTGTGGATAAACAGTCCCAGAGTGTAGGCCGGTGTGGAGAAACAGTCCCAGAGCAGAGGCCGATGTGGGGAAACAGTCCCAGAGCAGAGGCCGGTGTGGGGAAACAGTCCCAGATCAGAGGCCGGTGTGGGGAAACAGTCCCAGAGCAGAGGCCGATGTGGGTAAACAGTCCCAGAGCAGAGGCCGGTGTGGAGAAACAGTCCCAGAACAGAGGCCGGTGCAGGGAAACAGTCCCAGACCAAAGGCCGGTGGGGGGAAACAGTCCCAGAGCAGTGGCCGCTGTGGGGAAACAGTCCCAGAGCAGAGGCCGGTGTGGAGAAACAGTCCCAGAGCAGAGACCGGTGTGAGAATACAGACCCAGAGCAGAGGTCAGTGTGGGGAAACAGTCCGAGAGTGTCGGCCCGTGTGGGGAAACAGTCCTAGAGTGTAGGCCGCTGTGGGGAAACAGTCCCAGAGTAGAGGCTGGTGTGGGGAAACAGTCCCAGAGCAG
>NW_025115383.1:0-1011 GCF_004010195.1 Chiloscyllium plagiosum
GCACTCGCCAACCTCTGTACCATTTAATAAATAAAGCTGTACATGATTATATTTGTTGTTCACATCTGAATCATTTTTATACCTTATGAACAGCTGTTGCCCAAACACGGCTCCTGCTGCCACGCATCAATCCTTCAGTCCAGAGAAAAACAGCATTCTTCTTGTATCTCCGTTAATCAAATTTTAATCAATGTGGTATATATTCCACCCCTACCTACCCATGGACCCTAACATTCCCCATTCACCTGTATTCAAACATGTCAAGCGTCTTCTAAAAATACAAATACTCCACTCGCTGATTCTCAACTGTCGATGTCACAACGGACAATCTCCACAAACAGGTTTATCAAAGATCATTTCCCTTTCCTGAATCTCGGCCGAATGTGCCAAATCATATAATTATTCTCCAAGTGTCTATTCGTCACGTTCCTTATAAAAGGTTCCAATATTTTTTCTCACAGCTGACATCAAATTATTTAGTTTTCTGTTTTCCCTCTCCATCCTGTTTTAAATATTTAGGTTGACAATAGCTGCTGTCCAGTCTGCAGGATCCTTTCCAGAATCTAACTAGCTTTGAAGAATAATCAGTAATTATTTCACTAGCTCTGTTCTCATCTCAATTACTCTGAGATGTAGCTCATCAGATGCAGCAACTTAAGAAACTTCGATTCAATTAGATTTTCAATAATATACTCTTCATTAATTCTGATTTCCTGCAGCTTCCAATTTTTACCAGTCCATCTGTTTCCTAATATCGTTGGACATTAATTTCTGTACTTTCCCCTGTGGAGATGGAACCAATGCATTCCTCTCAGCAGGCAGATGGATTCAGTCAACTCGTGAATACATTGGAGGACTGCACTTCAGAGATGGTGGATATATTACCCACTGCTGCCTGCAAAGTTCCAAAATCAATTCAGTTTAATTCATCGTGATTGTCAGCGCAGTCCTGCTACTGGTGTGAGAACACAGGTTATACTGAAGGAGAGAATACAGCTCAGTGGCCACATC
>NW_025115384.1:0-1011 GCF_004010195.1 Chiloscyllium plagiosum
AAAAATATCTGGACAGTGAGACTTACCAGGGACACCGACGATAGACAGGAAAGGATAATAAATATATTGAATAAGGCGAAGAGCATAATAGATCCGCCATGATGACGACAACCAATCATAATATTTAGAAACATACCAAACACAATTGGAAAGCATAGCCCTTCAGGCAGCATCCAAAGAGCAGAAGAATTCACATTTCATGTGTCAGCCCTTCATCAGGAATGAGGCCTGTCGCTCAAAGGTGATGAGAGATAAATGGGAAGAAGATGGGAATGGGTGAAAGTAGCTGAGAATGTGATAGGTAGATAAAGTTGGGGGTGGAAGTGATATGTCGGAGAGGAGGGTGGAGCAGAAAGGTGCGAAGGAAGATGGGCAGAAAGGACAGGTCATGGAGGTGATGCTGAGTTGGAAGGTTAACGTGTGGGAAAGGAAAATTAGGAAACTAATGAAATCCATATTGATCCCGTGTGGTTGAAGGGTCACAAGGTGGAAGATGATGTTTTCTCCCTCCAGGCATCAGGTGGTTAGGAGGTGGTGGTGGAGGAGGCCCAGGACCTTGGTGGAATCGGAGGGTGTGCTGAAGTGTGCTCTTTGAGTGCGAGCAGCAGCTAAGGTAAGACCGTTTGTTTTAAAATTACTTACCGGTAGCGGGCAGCGGTGTTTTTTTCTCTCTTTACAGAAAGAGCGGGAGCAGCAGGGGGAAGTGACGAGTACCAGAGGGGCAGCCGGGAAGGAAAGCAGTGAGTATAAATACTCACCCTTCGACGCCAACGGTCACTTTGAGTGCGAGCAGCAGCTAAGGTAAGACAGTTTGTTTTAAAATTACTTACCGGTAGTGGGCAGCGGTGTTTTTTTCTCTGACCGGAGGGCAGCCGGGTAGGTTTTTTTTCCCTTTAAAAGCGCGCAGGAGAAGAACCCGAGGCACTACAGAGGTAGTGTCTCCCACCCGGCCTCCTCCTCTAACCTAAATGATAAGACTCGTTGTGGTAAGTAGGTAAGTGTTGCATTTTG
>NW_025115385.1:0-1011 GCF_004010195.1 Chiloscyllium plagiosum
TGTACTCACTTCAGTGTGCTGTTTCTATATCTGTACTCTCACTTCAGTGTGCTGTTTCTGTATTTGTACTTTCAGTTCAGTGTGCTGTTTCTGTATCTATACTCTCATTTCAGTGTTTTGTTTCTCTATCTGTACTTTTCGTTCAGTTGGCTGTTTCTCTCTCTGCACTCTCACTTCAGTGTGCTGTTTCTCTATCTGTACTCTCACTTCAGTGTGCTGTTTCTCTATCTGGACTCTCTCTTCATTGTGCTGTTTCTGTATCTGTACTTTCAGTTCAGTGTGCTGTTTCTCCATCTGTACTCTCACTTCAGTGTGGTGTTTCTCTATCTGTCCTCTCACTTCAGTGTGCTGCTTCTGTATCTGTACTCTCACTTCAGTGTGCTGTTTCTCTATCTGTACTTTCAGTTCAGTGTGATGTTTCACTATCTGTACTCTCACTTCAGTGTGCTGTTTGTCTATAGTTCAGTGTGCTGTTTCTCCATCTGTACTCTCACTTCAGTGTGGTGTTTCTCTATCTGTCCTCTCACTTCAGTGTGCTGCTTCTGTATCTGTACTCTCACTTCAGTGTGCTGTTTGTCTATCTGTACTCTCACTTCAGTGTGCTGTTTCTCTACCTGTACTTTCAGTTCAGTGTGCTGTTTCTGTATCTGTACTCTCAGTTCAGTGTGCTGTTTCTGTATCTGTACTTTCAGTTCAGTGTCCTGTTGCTGTATCTGTACTCTCACTTCAGTGCGCTGTTTCTCTGTCTGTACTCTCACGTCAGTGTGCTGTTTCTCTATCTGTACTCTCACTTCAGTGTGCTGTTTCTCTATCTGTACTTTCAGTTCAGTGTGCTGTTTCTCTCTCTGTACCATCACTTCAGTGTGCTGTTTCTGTATCTGTACTTTCAGTTCAGTGTGCTGTTTCTGTATCTGTACTCTCACTTCAGTGTGCCGTTTCTGTATCTGTACTCTCACTTTAGTGTTCTGTTTCTCTATCTGTACACTCACTTCAGTGCGCTGTTTCTCTGTC
>NW_025115386.1:0-1011 GCF_004010195.1 Chiloscyllium plagiosum
CTCACTGCTGGGTCAGGCAGCTGTGCAGGTTTACTGGTGGATCACACAGTTGTGCAGGCTCACTGCTGGGTCAGGCAGCTGTGCAGTTTTAGTGCTGGATCAGACAGCTGTGCACGTTCATTGCGGGGTCAGACAACTGTGCAGTTTCACTGCGGGATCAGGCAGCTGTTCACATTCACTGCTGGATCTGACAGCTGTGCAGGTTGACTGCTGGATCAGGCAGCTGTGCAGGTTTACTGCTGGGTCAGGCAGCTGTGCAAGTTTCCTGCTGGAACAGGCAGCTGCGCAGGTTCACTGCTGGGTCAGACAGCTGTGCAGGTTTATTGCTGGGTCAGGCCGCTGTGCAGGTTTACTGCTGGATCAGGCAGCTGTGCAGGTTTATTGCTGGATCAGGCAGCTGTGCAGGTTTACTGCTGGGTCAGACAACTGTGCAGGATGACTGCTGGGTCAGGCAGCTGTGCAGGTTGACTGGTAGGTAAGACAGCTGTGTAGGATCACTGCTGGGTCAGGCAGCTGTGCAAGTTCACTGCTGGAACAGGCAGCTGTTTAGGCTCATTTCTGGGTCAGACAGCTGTGCATGTTTAGTGCTGGATCAGGCAGCTGTGCAAGTTTCCTGCTGGAACAGGCAGCTGTGCAGGTTTCCTGCTGGGTCAGGCAGCTGTCCAGGTTCACTGCATGATCAGGCAGCTGTGCAAATTCACTGCTGGATCATGCATCTGTGCAGGTTGACTGCCGGGTCAGGCAGCTGTGCCGAATGACTGCTGGGTAAGACAGCTCCGCAGGTTCACTGCTGGATCAGGCAGCTGTGCAGGTTCACTGCTGGGTCAGACAGCTGTGCAGGTTTACTGCTGGGTCAGACAGTTGTGCAGGTTGATGGCTGGGTCAGGCAGCTGTGCAGGTTTACTGCTGGATCAGGCAGCTGTGCAGGATGACTGCTGGGTCAGACAACTGTGCAGTTTCACTGTGGGGTCAGGCAGCTGTTCACATTCACTGCTGGATCAGACAGCTGTG
>NW_025115387.1:0-1011 GCF_004010195.1 Chiloscyllium plagiosum
TGGTTCTCCTGTTTCTCTGTTCTGCTACAGGCACTGCCTCTCTCTGCCCAGTTCATCTGTTCCTCTGTGTTCTGTGACAGACACTGTCTCTCTCTGCATGGTTCGTCTGTTTCTCTGTGTTCTCATACAGGGACTGCCCCTCTCTGCATGGTTCGCCTGTTTCTCTGTGTTCTACTACAGACACTGCCCCTCTCTGCATGGTTTGCCTGTTTCTCTGTGTTCTACTACTAATTGCACTGCCCCTCTCTGCAATGTTCGCCTGTTTCTCTGTTCTGCTACAGGCACTGCCTCTCTCTTCCCTGTTAATCTGTTCCTCTGTGTTGTGCTGCAGACACAGCTTCTCTCTGCATGGTTCGTCTGTTTCTCTGTGTTCGACTACAGGTATTGCCTCTCTCTGCATGGTTAGCCTGTTTTTCTGTGTTCTACTACAGACACTGCCTCTCTCTGCATGGTTCGAATGTTCGCCTGTTTCTGTGTTCTGCTACAGGCACTGCCACTCTATGCGTGGTTTGTCTGTTTTATCTGTGTTCTGCTACAGGCACTGCCTCTTTCTGCATGTTTTGCCTGTTTCTCTGTGTTCTCATACAGGCACTGCCCCTCTCTGCATGGTTAGCCTGTTTCTCTGTGTTCTACTACAGACACTGCCTCTCTCTGCAATGTTTGCCTGTTTTTCTGTTCTGCTACAGGCACTGCCTCTCTCTGCCCAGTTCATCTGTTCCTCTGTGTTCTGTGACAGACACCTACTACAGGCACTGCCTCTCTCTGCAATGTTCACCTGTTTGTCTGTGTTCTACTACAGGCACTGACCCTCTCTGCACGGTTCGCCTGTTTCTGTGTTCTACTACAGACACTGCCTCTCTCTGCAATGTTCGCCTGTTTCTCTGTTCTGCTACAGGCACTGCCTCTCTCTGCACTGTTCATCTGTTCCTCTGTGTTGTGCTACAGACACCGCTTCTCTCTGCATGGTTCACCTGTTTTTGTGTTCTACTACAGGCACTGCCTCACTCTGCA
>NW_025115388.1:0-1011 GCF_004010195.1 Chiloscyllium plagiosum
CTATATACATTAATTGTGCTGCACTTTGTTCCCATAGCCCAGGGAACTATGGACATTGTGTGTCCTGCACTTTGTTCTCCTAGCCCAGGGATCCATGGACATCATGTGTGCTGAACCTTCTTCTCCTAGCCCAGGGAAGTATAGACATTATGTGTGCTGCACTTTGTTCTCCTGGCCCAGGGATCTATATACATTATCTGTGCTGCACGTTGTTCCCCTAGCCCAGGGAACTATAGACATTATGTGTGCTGGACTTTGTTTACCTAGCCCAGGGAACTATGGACATTATGTGTGCTGAACTTTGTTCTCCTTGCCCAGGGAACAATGGACATTATGTGTGCTGAACATTGTTCTCCTAGCCTAGGGAACTATAGAAATTATGTGTCCTGAACTTTGTTCTCCTTGCCCAGGGAACTATGGGCATTATGTGTGCTGCACTTTGTTCTCCTAGCACAGGGAACTATGGGCATTATGTGTGCTGCACTTTGTTCTCCTAGCCCAGGGAACTATGGACATTATGTGTGCTGAACTATGTTCTCCTAGCGCAGGGAACTATGGGCATTATGTGTGCTGCACTTTGTTCTCCTAGCCACGGGAACTAGGGACATTATGTGTGCTGCACTTTGTTCTCCTAGCCCAGCGAACTATAGACATATTGTGTGCTGAACTTTGTTCTCCTAGCCACGGGACCAGTAGACATTATGTGTGTTGCACTTTCTCCTCCTAGCCCTGGGAACTATAGACATTATGTTGTGCTGAACGTTGTTCTCCTAGCTCAGGGATCGATGGACATTATGTGTACTGCACTTTGTTCTCCTAGCCCAGGGAACTATGGACATTATGTGTGCTGAACTTTGTTCTCCTAGCCCAGGGAACTATGTACATTATGTGTGCTGAACTTTGTTCTCCTAGCCTAGGGAACTATAAATATTATGTGTGCTGCACTTTGTTGTCCTAGCCCTGGGAACTATAGACATCATGTTGTGCTGAATATTGTTCTCCTAGCCCAGG
>NW_025115389.1:0-1011 GCF_004010195.1 Chiloscyllium plagiosum
GCTGTGGGAGAGAAAGCAGAATTAATGCTTCAGTTCCACTAACACTTCGTCTGACCAACTTGCCTGATCTCTCGTCATATCTTCCAACCACATTAAACCGGAACAGATGAAAGAACACTGAGGTCAGAAAACGCTGCAGCAGCAGTGAAGTTGGGAGTCTGTGCCAGTGGAGAATTATACTGAGAATGCAGCTCAGTGAATCGCTACCCCAGTTCCTGTGTCTGGATAAGGTTCACCAGTCAGCTACCTGGAGACATTATTCTCCAAACGTTAAGAGCAGTGAGCAGACTG
This sequence comes from Chiloscyllium plagiosum, assembly GCF_004010195.1. Lineage (NCBI taxonomy): Eukaryota > Metazoa > Chordata > Chondrichthyes > Orectolobiformes > Hemiscylliidae > Chiloscyllium > Chiloscyllium plagiosum. The sequence continues at coordinate 292 of NW_025115389.1, forward strand.
AAACAATTTGAATTATCATACCAGGGATACCAATAAAAGCAAGGATGGTATCGAACTCCTACTCCACATGTTGAATTGGCCCATACATTTTTCCGTGTGAGGTGATCTGTGCCTTCAGGCAGCTGACCAGCTCTTTGTATGGAACTCTGAGCTGGCACATTTCCAGAGATGCTGCCTTATACTGTATGGAAGCTCATTGGGAAATCGAGGTTACAGCATTTCTCAGCTTTGTTGCTGTTTTTCAAATTTCTGTAAATGAATAAACTAGTTACTACTACGAGTTTGATCCCAAATATGGGGGAGCATTGCTGCTCAGTCCATCGTAATGAAATAACAAAAACAGAATCTGAAATCTGCCAACGATAACGCTGTCCATTCAAACGCCATGAGCTCCATTCCGAGATCACAAAATATTTCAATTGATGCTGCATCACATTTATTACAAGGGTGAAAATATGTCTCAGAGCTGTCCTGTACTCAAGGGTAGGAGCTGCTGTCTTTAAATAAGTCCATATTACACAGGAGGAGGTGCTGGATATCTTAAAACGCATTAAGGTGGATATATCCGCGGAGACTGATAAGGCGTAGTCTAGAAGTGTATGAGAAGGGAGGGAAGTGATTGCTGTGCCCCTATTAGTGTCATCGATAGTCACAGGGGAGGTGCCAGAAGACTGGAGATTGGCTAATGTGGTGCCATTATTTAAGAAAGGAGGTGAGGAA
>NW_025115390.1:0-1011 GCF_004010195.1 Chiloscyllium plagiosum
ATTCTGTCACTTCCTGCATTGGTTACATTTTTCAGTACACTGTGCAGTGATCGAATACAGTGTTACCGAACAATGCAACAACCTGGGTTTATATATGAATGAACCAGTGCGGACTGCACAGCTCCCCACCCTGGACATTTCGCCCAGGATTATAGATCAAGTATTGGTGTGGGCTGCACAAAGTTTCACTCTGCACATAGCTGGGTTGCATACAGCTGTACACGAGCCGGATCTACACAGTGCTCCATCGTGAATATGTAATGGATGGGCTAATTATGCGAGTTGGATTGCGAATGTGAGAGTACGGAACATCTCACAATACCTTTATTTTGTGTTTTCATTCTTGTCATTGGACCCCTCAAATCCTGAATTATCCTGTTAGATCCATCCTTCTGGATGAGTGATGGTGAGTGTTGTTGCAGCATCTGGGTGTGCAACATGACCAACAAATGGAGCAGAGGCTGCAGAGAGGACAGTCTCCGTAAAATGGAATGAGGGAATCAGAATCAGATCAGCCGTGGTCTGAGTGAATGTTGGGGCAGGATTGTGTGGACCACTAATGCAACCCATTCATATATTTCTATTTGTTCCAAGCGAACTCCCCTTCTCTCCCAGTGTCCCATACTGGTGGGGAGTGAGTCACCTCCTCCTGTCCTTGCATAACAGGATGCTGGGGCCGCACTAACCTCCAGATTTCCCTGAGCCCCAGTTTCGAGCTCTGAGTGACTGCATCCTGTCCCGGTGTCACAGTCTCAAGCAGTTGAATGACTGCGTCCTGTTATGTGTCCCAGTCTTGGGCAGTTGAGTGACTGCCTCCTGATCCAAGGTTTGCGAAAGTAGATGTCCTCCTCCTGCTAATGACTGACAGGCTCCAATAGCTCTGTGCTCACCTGCTGCTCCTGTGGAATAGAGTCGATGGCCTGAATGGCCTCTTCACATTCCTTACAGCTTCTCTTGGCTAAAAGCCTTTCTCCTGTTTTTTGTAAAACACCATCAAAATCTGAATGATGT
>NW_025115391.1:0-1011 GCF_004010195.1 Chiloscyllium plagiosum
ATTCAAATTTTAATTGCGTACCTTGAAAGTCTTTAAAAAAAATGGCCCAATCAGATGCTCTGGGGTCTGAGACGGGGTATATTGAGCAGTTGAAAGGAGGACTGCCAAGTTCTTGCAGGTAACAAACTTCTTGAAAAAAATGTATCTCAGAAAAATACCTTTTCGGTCTGTGACCTGTGACACAGAAGGTCCTAACAAGGCAAAAGAAGACACAGGAAGATCCGAAGACAAGAACCTCCAGCTGCTTGGTTTTGAGAAAAGAAGTGTTATTTTGTAAACCTTAATTGGGAGTTTTATCCGAATAGTATTATCGAAGGGAACGTCAAAATGGGCAATAGAAATACATTGTCAATCGTGGATTGTTAATTATTCTCTCTTTTACTTCAAAAAATAAGTTCTTAATTTTTACTTTGTGTAGTTCTTTACCAATCAAATTGTTGCAGACTCCTATACGGCATAAATCTTTTCTGTGTTGCTGGTTTTATAGTAAGCAGGAGGGTTCACGCTGTGTCGTAACGAGTCTAAACAAATTTGGCAATGCAAGTGTGCATCTGTGCAGTTCGTTGAGTGCACTGGAGATTTGCACCATTCATGACCTAGATGAAGTGATTCTCCCCGCCGCGATCTGAATCTCCAAAAGCAAAGCATACCACGAAGTTCAGCCTCATTCACAGTTGACAGGATTACGAACCTGCGTGAGAATACCCCAACGGATTTTCAAGTCCATCGCCTTAACCACTCGGCCACAACTACAGATGGACTGTGCGCGCTTTTATTTCAAAGTCTCTCCCACTACGAGCTTAGTAGTCGTGAATCATTGTTTGGTTTATATGAATTCAAAAACCACAGCTTTCAAATCGATGAAATGTCGGGACAAAGTGGGTCTGGGTGTTCCACCCCGATAGCTGGAATCGATATTCAGCTTAAAAGAAGGCGGACATTGCAGGAAAATATTCAGCAGGTCGAACAGGATCGAGACTGGGAAAAGGCAATTCAACGTTTCAGAACTTG
>NW_025115392.1:0-1011 GCF_004010195.1 Chiloscyllium plagiosum
TACAAAACACTGGTGCAGCCACACTTGGAATATTGTGTACAGTTCTGGTCCCCATCCTTCAGGAAGGATGTGGAAGCCTTGGAAAAGGGGTAGAGGAGACTTACCAAGATGTTGCCTGGTTTGGAGGGAAGGGTCTTGTGAGGGAGGCTGAGACTAACTTTTCATTGGAAAGAAGGTGGCTAAGGTGGGATTTGATACACCTACAAGATGATCAGAGGATTAGATAGTGAAAGTTGTCATTTTTTTTCTTGGATGATATCAGCATTTACAAGGGTATAACTAGAAATTGAGGGGTGATTGATAGATTTAAGAAAGATGTCAGAGGTAGGTTCTTTACTCAGTGGTACAAGTGTGGAATGCCCTACCTGCTAATGTAATCAACTCAGTGTGGAATGCCCTACCTGCTAATGTAATCAACTCTGCCACATTTGGGAGATTTAAACAATCCTTGGATAAGCACATGGAGGATTTTGGGATCATGTAGGGGGACAAGCTGAATAGCTCACAGGTCAGCACAACATTGAGGGCTGAAGGGCCTGTTCTGCACTGTATTGTTCTATGATGTGTGTGTCTCTAAAACTAAGCTACACAGTCTTGTTGGAAGTGAGCTTGAATTGTTTCAGTATTTATGGAAGGGACAGCAATTAATTGTCAGACCAAATGGTGCATAGCTTGGTGTTACCCAGATGGAATTCCCAGCCTTGACATGTTGTAGCAATGGTGACATCCTTGAATGTTTCTGATATTTGACTCTAATGCTACAGCATAAGATGGCTACAAGTTCAAGGTTGTTACCCCCTCCAGTTCTTCTCTTTAGCTAAGAATTGCATGGTTTCATGCAACAGGCTTATTTGAAAGTTGAATCTCTCAGAGCACTTTTTTTCTTTCAGATGGCCACATGACTAGTACTGTGCTCCAAACGTCTGCGTCTCTGCGCTTATCTAGTTTTGTTATACTTTGGCATGTGGGGTTCCTCACTGAGATCAAGATGAAGGGGCATTTGATTATGAA
>NW_025115393.1:0-1011 GCF_004010195.1 Chiloscyllium plagiosum
GGCTCCATGTTTGGCTCTGCTCCACAGCAGGCGTGGAAAAAGAAGAGGAAATCTTAAGTGATAAAGTCACCATTGTAATGGGTACTGGTTCACTAATGCTTTTTAGGTAAGGAAATCGCCATCCTTATATGGTTTGGGTTACATGTGACTTCAGATCCACAGGATTGTGGCTATTTCTCAGTTGCTGAGATTGTCGGAAGGTGATCTGGAGTCCATGGGGGATCAGTCGGTTCCGTAGGCAGGTGCTATTTCTCAGTTGCCCTCTGGGCAATTGTGAATGGGCAATGATTGCTGGTCTAGGCAGCAACTCCATCATCCTGCGAATGAATATTAAAGGACAATCGTCGATGGCTGCAGCAAGACTCTTGAATGGGACCTTGACTCTCTCAGGTCGGGGATGTCCCACAGCAGCTGCAGGGAATTCTTAAGAGAATGGGTAACAGCCAGCAGTTGTGGTACAGGTCGGTAACAGCAATGAGTGTTTTCAGAAAAAAAGTGAGATCCTGTAAGAAGATTTCAGAGAATAGGAAGTGTAATAAAGAGGAGGATTACTAACTTCATAATATAGAGTGCAGAACACAGAACAGAGAACAGTTCAGCACAGTTAGGTCCACGATGTGGTGCCGATCATTTATCTTAATCTAAGATCAATGTAACCTGCACACCCCTCAATTTACTGCCATCCATGTGCTTGTCCAGCAGTCGCTTAAATGTCCCTAATGTCTCTGACTCTACCACTACTGTTGGCAGTTCAATACACACACACCATAGAACATTATAGCGCATTGGATGACCTTCAGCCCTCGAATGTTGCACCAACCTGTGGAATCAATCTGGAGTCTATCTATCCTACGCTATTCCATTTTTGTCCATATGTTCGTTCAGTGACCATTTAAATGCCCTTAAAGTTGTAGAATCTACTATGGTTGCAATCAGAGAGTTCCATACCCCTGCTGCTCTCTGAGTAAAGAAACCACATGTCCTATATCTATCATCCCTCATTTTAAGTCT
>NW_025115394.1:0-1011 GCF_004010195.1 Chiloscyllium plagiosum
ATCACCCAATCAGTGCAAGAACTCTCTATTTTAATGGTACTGGCACTAATTCTCCAAATGTTGATGCCTGGCAACAAATCTCATATTTATTTTTTTTGCATACATATTTTCTTTTAGTGATGATCTGAAATGAATCTCCAATCTACTGATATGTGCATCTTTTCTCATTATTACTGATCCACTTACCCTGTTCTCCAGCTTAAATGTGCTCTGCTCCAATTCTTTAATTAATTCGCATTCCACATCAAGTTGTAATGTGATCGCACTGTGCACCAATCTCCCATTGACTGATGATCCCACTTTTCCCTCTTTTTGTTACTCAGACACCAATTCTCTCATTTAATGATGACTTAGCTATTTGCATTGTTACAACATAATTCTCCAATTTAGCGATGCCATGCACCCATTCTCTTGTTCCCATACAACAGACACGTGTTTAAATTACCTCTTCCTTTCTCATGAAAGAAGTCTCTGATAGTTTTTATCCTTATCCAATTCCCTTGCAATAGGGTCGGTGGGTCTGAATGGCGTCCTGTTACCCAAGTGTAACAATGTCCAGTCACGTCTTCCAGTTTCTAAGTTACAGACTTGAGGAGGCTGAATGGACTGATCCTGTTGCTGTTTAACAGGATACTGGTGCAGCATGGCCTACTGTTATAGGCTCGAGTGGCGAAATAGGTTCCTTCTGTAAATGTATATTAGGCTCCAGGGGATGACTAGCCTCGTCCTGTTTTGGTGTAACAGGTTCAAAGGCCTGACTATCCTCCTGTTGTTCCTGTATAACAGGCTGGAGAACGGAATGGATTCCTCCATTATCTGAGTAATTCACTTCACTTGTTAACTCCTTCTGTCAGCTATGTTCAAATAAGATCATCTTTAACTTTTGTAAACTCCAATGGCTACTGAGTCAACCTGATCATCCTTTCGTTATAAGCTCACACCTTCATTGCAGGAATCAATTGAGGGAACCATCTCTGTGCTGCTTCCAATATAACAACATCCTTTCTTCAT
>NW_025115395.1:0-1011 GCF_004010195.1 Chiloscyllium plagiosum
CTGTTCTGTAGCTGAGGAAACACTGTTCTGTAGTTGAGGAAACACTGTTCTATAGTTGAGGAAACACAGGTCTATAGCTGAAGAAACACAGTTCTACAACTGAGGAAATACAGATCTATAGTTGAGGAAACACAGGTCTATAGTTGAGAAAACACAGTTCTACAGTTGAGGAAACACAGTTCTACAGTTGAGGAAACACAGTTCAATAGCTGAGGAAACATAGTTCTGTAACTGAGGAAACACTGTTCCGTAGCTGAGGAAACACTGTTCTATAGCTGAGGAAACATAGTTGTACAGTTGAGGAAACACAGTTCTATAGCTGAGGAAACATAGTTCTGTAACTGAGGAAACACTGTTCTATAGCTGAGGAAACATAGTTCTGTACCTGAGGAAACACTGTTCTGTAGCTGAGGAAACACTGTTCTATAGCTGAGGAAACACAGTTCTATAGCTGAGGAAACACAGTTCTGCAACTGAGGAAATACAGTTCTATAGTTGAGGAAACACAGGTCTATAGCTGAAGAAACACAGTTCTATAACTGAGGAAATACAGTTCTATAGTTGAGGAAACACAGTTCTGTAACTGAGGAAACACTGTTCTATAACTGAGGAAACACTCTTCTTTAGCTGAGGAAACACTATTCTATAACTGAGGAAACCCTGTTCTATAGCTGAGGAAACACAGTTGTACAGTTGAGGAAACACAGTTCTATAGCTGAGGAAACATAGTTCTGTAACAGGGGAAACACTGTTCTGTAGCTGAGGAAACACAGTTCTATAACTGAGGAAACACAGTTCTATAATTGAGGAAACACAGTTGTACAGTTGAGGAAACACAGTTCTATAGCTGAGGAAACATAGTTCTGTAACTGAGGAAACAGTGTTCTGTAGCTGAGGAAACACTGTTCTAGAGCTGAGGAAACACAGGTCTATAACTGAGGAAACACAGTTCTATAACTGAGGAAACACAATTGTACAGTTGAGGAAACACTGTTCTATAGCTGAGGAAAC
>NW_025115396.1:0-1011 GCF_004010195.1 Chiloscyllium plagiosum
AGACTCACTGGTCTGTAGTTACCCAGAATATCCATAATAAACCTCTTGGAGAGGGGGACAACATGAGCAACCCTCCAGACCTCCGGCACCTCACCTGTGTTTAAAGATACCACAACGATATCTGCCAGGGCGCCAGCTATTTCCTCTCTCGCCTCCCTCAGCAACCTGGGATAGATTCCGTCCGGTTCTGGGGATTTGTCCACCTTAATAATCTCTAGCCTACCCAACACAACTTCCCAACTGATGTTAACGTGATCCAGACTAATCAAACGTATATCTCTAATTTCAACATGCATCATGTCCCTCTCCTCAGTGAATACTGTTGTAAAGGACTCATTCAGAATCTCACCCATTCTCTCAGGTTTGACACTCAGCCTTCATTCATTATCCTTTAGTGGACCAATCCTTTCTCTAGTTATCCGCTTGCTTCTTATATAAGAATAAAATGCTTTGGGATTCTCCTTAATTCTGCTCGTTAAAGCTATTTCATGACCCCTTTTAGCCCGCTTGATTCCTTGTTTAAGACTGGTCCTACTCTCCTGATATTCCTCCAGAGCCTGTTCTATGCTTAGCTGCCTGGACCTTATGTGCGCTTCGCTTTTCCTCTTGGCTAGTCGTACAATTTCTCCTGTCATCCACAGTTTAAGAATCTTGCCCTTCCTATCCTTTGCCTTCAACGGGACATGCCTACCCTGCACTATCTTTAACCTCTCTTTGAAAGCCTCCCACATATCAAATGTGGACTTCCCTTCAAATAGCTGTGTCCAATCCACATTCCCAGCTCCTGCCTAATTTTGATAGAATTGGCCTTGGCCCAGTTTAGTACTCATCCCTTCGGACCACTCTCATGTTTGTCTACAAGTATTCTAAAACTTACAGAATTGTGGTCACTGTTCCCAAAGAAATCCCCCACTGCAACTTCTACTACCTGGCCTGGCTCCAGGTGCAATACGGCCCCATCCCTCATTGGACTATTGAGATACTGCTCTAGAATATTCTCCTGGATGCTTT
>NW_025115397.1:0-1011 GCF_004010195.1 Chiloscyllium plagiosum
GGTCTCTTTCAATGTTACATAACTGCATAGCTCGATCTGAGCCTGCCTGCATTGAAACAGATTATTTGAAGAGTCTGCACTCCTGTGCAGAAAATTGACAATGATAAAATTGGCTGAATTATTTCTTTCTGTGCCATACTGTATTTAAGCCTGGTTTCTGCAATCTCTGTTCGCCATAGTGAAAATCAATGACTGGAATTGTTGGGGAAGTCTCTCCGCCAATTTATGTACATCTGAGTTGGCTGTCAGTATGAAAGAAGCTGAGAGAATGGAGCAGGAATAGGGCTGAGAAAGCTGGGGTGTTGGGTTTGGAAATTGATTTTGTTCTTCACACACCAACTCCTGCAAACCTCAGCTCATCGTTTTTCTCATTGCTCCTCTTCACACACTTGCTCCATCGTATCCCAACCACCTTTGCCTTACAACATTTTCAAAGATGTTTACTTATTTCCGACTTACTCCGTTTATTTCCAGGAATATTCAACAGTTTTAGAACTGAATCGAAAACAAGAGACAGAGCAGTCAGTCCAAAAGCTTTGAAAATGATTCTGCATTTTTTGTCCCATCATGAAGTGTTTCAGTCCGTGTGGTGAAGCTTATCACAGATTGCCACTCATTAAGGAGTTATGGGATTTTCATCCAAGGATATCTGATATCCGTGCTGATATATGTGTCAAGTATTTTTACCTATCACTTTTAAACGGATATAAACATAGATAATTGAACCAGGAGGAGATTGTTGTTGTGTTGATCCTGCTGCAATGTTCACTGTAATCAAGTCTGGTCATTGCATTCAGTAGACTGTTATTACTGTGGACCCGTAGTGTTTGATCCATTTCGAAAACAGAAATATATTTTCTTCATGGAAACATTCCGTGGTTTGACTTATACACCATCCTGTGGGAGAACATTCCACAGGATCACCCGCCTGAGAGAAATAAATGGCCTGCCCGATATCTTAAAACTGGGAACCCCATAACTCTGGGTCTGGACTCCGTGGTCATGAGGGAA
>NW_025115398.1:0-1011 GCF_004010195.1 Chiloscyllium plagiosum
AACTTTGATGCCTAATAGAATCAGATTAATCCAGTCTTTATGGCATTCAATTACAGAGGCAAATCTCAATGATATCATGGGATTAAAATAAACCTGTTGTCATAATTTGTTTGTTCAAAATGATGTAAAAAAATTCGAAGATATAAGCACAGTTTCCCAGTGGAGATTACATGCAGTATAAAGGAAGCATCACTGGAACTGTGTCAGTTCCAATTTCGAGAGAATTCTCCCACTCTGACAAATTGCCAGCAGCAGCAAGAGTTTGTTTCACAAACAACAACATGCATCTTCCAATAGAAAAAGTCGCCAAAGTATACTACACCATCCTTGCTGTTGTTGGTATTCCTGGTAAGTTTTGCAACAACTTAGGTTTTATGTATCACTGCATTAAATCAGACTTATTCCACTTAATCATTTAATTTCCATATTGCAAGGCAAATACTGATGCCAAATGCCAGTATTCGCACTGACTGAGTGAAAAAAATAATTGTTTGATTCGGAGCTTCCTCAGTGATTTGCAGCATAGTCTGTTTCTCTATACTGTGCAGAATGGGTTTGCCTTGAGGCCACGTTGATGAAGTTTGGCTGAGCACCGGGCCTCGCTGGTCTCGAAAGTGTTCAGCAAGACTACACTCTCTCTCTGTGGGAGTTCAAAGCCTGTTATTAGTCAGATGGGTTTTGCAACAGCCCACCTCTTAGCGATACCTTGTGCTTCCCATTCTCTGAGGTGAAGGGATTGTGTTGCTGGATCTTGCTCAGGTAGCTCGTTCCAAATGGGAGCCCAGATACAACAGGTGAGCAACGATCGATTTGAGCAAGTCATTACAGAGTGAGAAATGAATGTCAGCACGGATAGCTTTGACCATCTAGTCTGTTTTTTCAGTCAGTGGATTTGTGGGGGCATGATATTTGCGAAAACAGATCACTGTGATGAGCGTTGAGCACAGGATTCCAGTTTTGATGCATAACGTTGAATTATTGATTGTCAAAAAGACGAATGAGTTGTGCCAT
>NW_025115399.1:0-1011 GCF_004010195.1 Chiloscyllium plagiosum
CAATGCCATTACAGACTTTTCCAGAAAACAATGTATCCAGAATATTCCAGGCAGCGTTGGAGACAAAATGTTCTGGGGATTGTCGGGGAACGAATATTCTGGCGAGTGTTGGGACGACACTATCCCGGAGAATGAATGGCAGAACATATTAAGCGGAAATTACGGAGTGTACTGGGAATGTGGGGTATAGAATATCCAGGGGAATGTGGTGTATTGAATTTGCGGGGCAATGTCAATCCAGAATGTTCTGTTGAATGCCGTATGCAGAATGCACCGGAAATGTCAGTAACAGAATGCTTCAAGAATGTCAGGCACAGAATGTTCTGTATGATGCCGGGTGTAGCATATGCTTGGAAATGACGCTTGTAGGATTTTCTAGGGAATATCGACTATGCAATATTCTATGGAATGTCGGGTGCACAAAGTACTGGGGAGGCGAGGTTACAGAATGTCCCGCGAATATCTGAAAACAAATGTTCTGCAGAATGATGGTGTACAATGTTGTGGGATTTTCGGGAACAGAATGATCCAGGGAAAATTCGGTCCAGAATGATCCGAGGAAGCTTGGTTATAGAATATGCAAAAAATTTCTAGAATAGATCATTCTAGGCAATGTCGATGTTCAATGTCCTGCGGATTGCCAGGTATAGACTGAGCCAGGGAAGGTCAGGTACAGATTGCACTGGGGAGATTCAGGAAAAAAATATTCTAAGCAATGTTTGTAAGTAATCTTTATTGCGGAATGTCATGAACAGAATGTTCCGGCAACTGTCAAATATAGCATGGGGAATGTCGGTACGAGAATGTTCTCAGAATGTCGGGTCTAGAATGTTCGAGACGAAGTCGGCTCGAGAATGGTCAGGGGGCTATCAGCTATAGAATATACAGTGGAATAACGAATCGAGGTTCTTCTAGGAAGTATCGGTCTGCAATGTTCTGCAGAATGTTGGGTACATAAAGTTCTGGAGAAGATCAGTTATGTCGCTGAAATATCTGGCATTGAATGCTCGG
>NW_025115400.1:0-1011 GCF_004010195.1 Chiloscyllium plagiosum
CATGAGTGGTCTTTCAACCAATTGTCAAAGCTGCAGAGACACAAGGATTCCCACATCATGGAGAAATCGTGAGAGTCAATATTTTCGCCCTTTCCATTCCTCATCCTGGGAGGGAGAGAGAGAGGGAGGAAACACCATTCACTTGTTGCAACTGAAGTGAATCCAGGGAGGGAGCTGACTCTGTAAAGATGTCAGATGCTCTCTGTCTTTCTTAACGGTATATTAATTTTTTCCCCTCAGTTTTATAGGTTTATTTAAATACAATTTGCATTGTGGAAAAAGATCGCTTCAGAATTAAAAGGGTAGTCCCTCATGGGATGGAGCAGAATCTAAGGGATTGGCACGTTGATATAAAATGTAGACATATGTTGCTTCATATGGTGTATATCTGATATTATTCGCTGTTATAAAATTCTTGTGGCTATTATTTTTCACATTCTAATCTAGCACTGAAATGATGTTCTGTATTTCTTGTCATCTTTTTTATTGAATAGGACAGTAGAAAGTCATTCAGCAACTTTACTGGTTTGTTTTTCTCAAGAAGCCTTGACATGTCATTTTCATTGTCCTTGATTCAGCTCCATTTCCAGTGCCTTTGTCGGCAGCTTGTTCCAGGTTCTTGTCACCGAAATGAAGATTTCCTCCATACACACTTAAGGCTATCTGCCTGCATGAGGGTTTTCAGGTTTCTGTGTCCTGGATAATATGTGATCAGGCATCTGGCAAACTACAGGAATTGTCACCTAAGTTGTGTTCATTTAACAGTATTGACTGTGATCACGTGTTTTGTGAATTTATTTTTGCAGGAAGACATGTAGAAAGAAATCTGAAAGCAAATGATACATCAACTTCTGACAGAGCCACTTGATTCATTGGGACTTAAATATCAGCAACCATTCCAATTGAGAAGAAATGTTTGCTTTTGTCTGTTTGAGAGATTTTGGACACTTTGGCAGGAAGAATACCGAGACACCCAAATGAGGGAGATTCAGTGCACTGACTGTGAAAAGT
>NW_025115401.1:0-1011 GCF_004010195.1 Chiloscyllium plagiosum
AATTAATACAGGGGCTCCAACCCCAATTACTACACGGGCTCCAACCCCAATTACTACAGGGGCTCTAACCCCAATTACAACAGTGGCTCCAACCTCAATTACTAAAGTGGCTCTAACCCCAATTAATACAGGGGCTCCAACGCCAATTACTACAGGGACTCCAACCCCAATTAATACAGGGGCACCAACCACAATTACTACAGGGGCTCCAACGCCAATTACGACAGGGACTCCAACCCCAATTACTACAGGGGCTCTAACTCCAATTACTACAGGGGCTCCAACCCCAAAAACTACAGGGGCTCTAACTCCAATTACTAGAGGGGCTCCAACCCCAATTACTACAGGGGCTCCAACCCCAATTACTACAGGGGCTCTAAGTCCAATTACCACAGGGGCTCTAACTCCAATTACTACAGGGGCTCCAACATCAATTACTACAGGGGCTCTAACCCCAATTACTACAGGGGCTCCAACCCCAATTACTACAGGGGCTCCAACGTCAATTACTACAGGGACTCCAACCCAATTACTACTGGGGCTTTAACTCCAATTTCTACAGGAGCTCCAACCCCAATAACTACAGGGGCTCTAACTCCAATTACTACAGGGGCTCCAACCTCAATTACTACAGGGGGTCTAAGCCCAATTACTACAGGGGCTCCAAACCCAATTACCACAGGGACTCCAACCCCAATTACTACAGGGGCTCTAACTCAAATTACTACAGGGGCTCCAACCCCAATTACTCCAGGGGCTCCAACCCCAATTACTACAGGGGCTCGAAACCCAATTACTACAGGGGCTCCAACCCCAATTACTACAGGGGCTCCAACCCCAATTACTACAGGGGCACCAATCCCAATAACTACAGGGGCTCTAACTCCAATTACTACAGGGGCTCCAACCCCAATTACTACAGGGACTCCAACCCCAATTACTACAGGGGCTCTAACCCCAATTACTACAGGGGCTCCAAACCCAATTACTACAGGGACCCCAACCCCAATT
>NW_025115402.1:0-1011 GCF_004010195.1 Chiloscyllium plagiosum
CCAATCGCTTTGGCATCGTGGCTGCACAGATGAGTACTTTCTGAAATTGTTGAGTGTTTCTGTTTCTCGCACTTCCATGGAGAGTGAGCTTCATATTCCACGAGCACCTCAATGAAAACAGTGGTCCTCACGGCGACAATAATCCTGCTGCCCATTACCTAAAATCACCAATCCTGCCACTGATCCCACCAGGAAGGGGAAAGTCTTCTTCCTATCTCCCCCTCATTATTGTATACATGCCAATCTTGTGCTCTCTCAAACTCCTCTTATTTCACGATAACGAATCCAGTCTGTTCGGTCTCTCATCATAACTGAAATTCGCCCGGCGAGGTAACATAATCGTAAATCTCCTCACTGCCCCATTTCAAGTGTGACCATTTGTGTGCATTCCGGATTTGTAAGTAAAACTGTAAGTGTGTGACTTAACCAAATCAATGTTATACAGTTCTCTTCACAACCTGCACATTCGTAAAGTGTATGCCTCGGCTACTAAAAGCAAGTATCACACAGGCATTCATAACCACTAACGCTCCCTGATCAGCCATATTCAGAAACCACAAGACATGTGCATAAAAGTTATATCGTGCCTTTTTTGATCCCGGGGTCCTCAAATTCATCATGCTTTTACTTGCCATTTTTGTCTTGCCGGGGGTCATCACATCACACTTTCGTGAATTGCTATTCATTATCCGAGTGATTTCAGCTCCGGAGAATGTGAATGACCCTTTCAGACTTGTGTTGACACGTTGGAATCTTGCTGGAGAGACGCGTGCTGCTGAGTGAATTGGTCGCGATGTGCAGAACATGAATACTGGCCCCTTGGCCTTTGACAAACAAATTGCCTACTGCATTCTTGACCTAACGTTGTATGATTGTAAGAGAGCAGTGTTCATCCAAAAAAAGTCATAACTGTAGATGAGGGTAGGGCAGTTGACGTGGTATACATGGACTTCAATAAAACCTGTGATAAGGTTTCATATGGTAGGCTGTTGGAGAAAATGTAGAGGAATG
>NW_025115403.1:0-1011 GCF_004010195.1 Chiloscyllium plagiosum
TCACCTGACATGCACATCTTTGGACTGTGTGAACAAATCGAAGAACCTGGAGGAAACCCACGCCGACACGGGAGGACGTGTCAACTCCACCAGACAGTCGCCCGAAATTGTCACTGAGTATGTTCAATGTGTCCTCCGAACCAGGGTCTGGAACTGAGCAAGGTTTGAAGGTCATTGTAAACCGATGGGATACCAAGGGGTGTGCAATGCTGCAGCAATCGGGTGGGGGGTACAGTTTTGCACAGAATTGAGACAGGGCAATGATGGGAGGAGGAGATGCTCGACTGGGATTCTTCAATATTTTGTGGGTGTAAAACGCTGAGCTGTCCCTGGTCTGGGAGTGTTTGATCAGGACAGTGCAGAGTGAGAATCATTCTGTATCTAAATATGTCCTGTATCTGTCCTGGGATTGTTGGCATGAGACAAAGTCATTGATGATTTAATCAATATCAAACCCATGGCCAGTGTGGCAGGATCATTACTCTGCATTTAAACCTGCCTGGCAACTAGCCAAAATGAGTTGTCGGTGCAGACTGAATTAATCCTGGGTCTAACACCGGGCTGTCCCTGTCCTGACAAGGTTTGACTGAGACAATGTGTGGATGGTTTAATCAATATGATCTGTATAATTGACAAGGGTAATTTTAGGAGGATTTTTGCTTCCTGTATAATCCTGTGCGATGTTTTTACTCGTGCAGTGAGCTGTACTGTGTATTCAAAGCTGTGTTTTATCTTTTCTGGCAGTGTCTGATGGAGGGCAACGTGGGGAAGGTTTTGCTTTGTGACGCTGTGACCATGCTGCCCTTCAGGGTTTGATGAGGACAGTGCAGAATGAGTTCGAATCTGTATGTGGTGATGTAATTTAATTGATGGCGACAATATAGGGTGGTTCTTTAATGAATAACTAAACCCCCAGCCTTGGAATTTCAAACGGGCAAGCGTCGAGAAGCTATATTCTGTGTTACATCCCATGATGATTCTGCCCTTCATTGTTTGATGAGTCAGTGCAGC
>NW_025115404.1:0-1011 GCF_004010195.1 Chiloscyllium plagiosum
TGCAAGCTTCAAGACTTGTGTAGCTGAACCCAGGGGTCCCTCTGCTCTAAAACACTAACCGAAGCCTTAACATTAATTGTATAAGCTAGCCTTGTTTGTTTTACAAAATGCATTACCTCGTATTTATTCAGATTGAATTCCATCTCTAGTTTTTCAGCCCATTCACTCACTTCATCAAGATCCCTTTGTAATCTCAGAAAACCTCCTTCACTGTCCATGATGCCACCCTCCAGCCTACCAGCCCATCACACATGGCTGTCAGTAGTACACATACCTTTGCTAGGGGCTCCACAATTTCTTCCCTAACATCCCATAGTGTCCTGTGATACACTTAATCAGGTTCTGGGACTTGCCATAGCTTTGTATTTTAAAACCTCCATCACCACCTCTTCTATAACATGCACTCTTTTCAAGTCATAGAGATATACAACATAGAAACAGACCCTTCGGTCCTCAACTCGTCCAGGCTGACCAGAAGATCTAAATAAATCTATTCCCTTTTCCAGCATTTGGCCCATATACGTCGACACCCTTACTATTCAGATGCCCATCCAGATACCTTTTAAATGTTGTAATTGTATCAGTCTCCATTACTTTCTCTCTCAGCTCATTCCATACACACATCACAATGTGTGTGAAGAAGCTGTTCCTTCAGTCCCTCTGTAAATCGTTCACCTCTAACCTTAAACTTATGCCCTCTAGTTTTGGACTCCCCAACCTCTGGGAAAAGGCCTTGAATGCATACCCTATCCATACCACTCATGTTCATATAAACCTCAGTAAGGTCATCCCTCAGTCTCCGATTCTCCAGTGACAGTAACCCCAGCTTATTCAGCAACAACCCGGGCAATATCTTGTTCATCTTTTCTGAGCCCTTTCAAGTTTCGCAACATCCTTCCTATAGCAGAGAGACTGGAATTGCAGAGTACTCCAATTGTGGTCTAATGTATTACTCTTGTTCCCCGAGTTCCCCAGTTTTTCTCCACAGTAAGTTCTGGAGTGAAAAAAATA
>NW_025115405.1:0-1011 GCF_004010195.1 Chiloscyllium plagiosum
TTGCTTCCACTTTGGACCGGGCAGAGTAGGAACGCATTGAGATACTTTCGAGT
The DNA here is from genome assembly GCF_004010195.1 of Chiloscyllium plagiosum. Classification (NCBI taxonomy): domain Eukaryota; kingdom Metazoa; phylum Chordata; class Chondrichthyes; order Orectolobiformes; family Hemiscylliidae; genus Chiloscyllium; species Chiloscyllium plagiosum. Next base: position 54 of record NW_025115405.1, read on the forward strand.
TATCCCTAGAGAGTGTTTTTTGTGTGTGAATTAGCAACAACAAAAGAACAACTACAGGCTCTTGTTCATTCTCAGCGGACAAAGCCCCAGCACTGATCCTTGACTGAAGCAGCTCCACGTCTGAGCTGCCGGGGTGGGGCAGATTGGGGAGGCTGAGAGAGAGGGGGCTACTCCTGAGAGAGAGGGTGGCAAGCGATAAGGGAGATTGGTCACATAGTCCGCTGTTTTGTATGCACTGTCTCTCAAAACACACTTAAACACACGCACACACACACAGACAGAAGCAGACCGACACACAATCACACAGATATGAACACAGTCTCACACACACAGACAAACACAGACACACAATCACACAGACATCAACACAAAAAGAAATAAGCACAAAGAGACAGACACAAACCCTGTCAATCCGCAAAGGGATTGTCTCCCAGTTTATAAAAGTTACCTGGAATCACGAGAAGTTAGAAATAAGTTTGGTTTTAAAATAACGACTTTTCATGACGGTTATCTCGTTCAACTCCAATCTGCGGTTCAACAATCCAGAAAGAGAACTCACAAATTTGAACTTTAAAAACTTTCAGCGACTTTGGATTCTGTTTGCAATGTAATTCATTATCGGAGACCCCATTTAAATCTAATCACTGCTCGGCTACTTGACCTATTTGATACAGGGACTGCGTTGTGTTTAAATACGTCGGCTATTGTTTTCACTGTACGACATAAGTGGAGAGATTACAGACCTGGCTGCTCCCCCACGTGCAGTCAAAGAAAATCTGAACGCCTACTTGACCTATTTGATACAGGGACTGTTGTGTTTAAATACGTCGGCTATTGTTTTCACTGTACGACATAAGTGGAGAGATTACAGACCTGGCTGCTCCCCCACGTGCAGTCAAAGAAAATCTGAACGCATTCCCTCCCCCTGAGTCCCTCCTGCTTCCTGGGACCTGACTGG
>NW_025115406.1:0-1011 GCF_004010195.1 Chiloscyllium plagiosum
TGTCCACCTGGATGGAAATTTTAAGGGATCTATGCATCTGCACACCAAGATCCCGCTGTTCCTCCACACTGACAAGAATGCTGCCTTTAGTCCTGTATTCAACTTTCAAGTTCGACCTTCCAAAATGCATCACCTCACATTTATCCAGTTTGAATTCCATCTACCACCTCTCAGCCCATCTCTGAATCCCGGCAATGTCATGCTGCAGCCTACAACAGTCCTGTATACTGTCAATGATACCTCCAACCTTTGTGTCCTCTGCAAACTTGCTAACCCATCCTTCAATCTCCTCATCCAAGTCATCAGTAAAAATTACAAAGAGTCGAGGCCCAAGAACAGAGCCCGTGGAATACCATTCACCACAGACTTCCAGGTAGATTATTTTCCTTCCACAACCACTCGCTGTCTTCTGTCGATCAGCCAATTCTATATCCAGACAGTTAAATTTCCCTGCATCCCATTCCTCCTGACCTTCTGAACGAGCCTACCATGGGGAATCTTATCAAATGCCTTGCGGAAGTCCAGATACACAACAGCCACCGCTCGACCCTCATCAACTTTTCTAGTAACATCCTCGAAGAACTCAATAAGATTCGCGAGGCATGACCACCCCTCACAAAGCTGTGCTGACTGTCTTTAATCAAGCCATGCTCTTCCAGATGGTCACAAATCCTATCCCTCAGGATCCTTTCTTACACCTTGCAGATGACAGACGTGAGACTGACTGGTCTGTAATTTCCGGGGATTTCCCTATTTCCTTTCTTGAAGAGAGGAATCACATTTACCTCCCGCCAGTCCTCCGGTACGAATCCGGTGGAGAGCGAGGATGCAAAGATCTTCATAAGTGGCGAAGCAATCACATTTCTCGCTTCCCATAGCAGCCGAGGACAAATCTGGTCTGGTCCTGGCGACTTGTTAATATTAATGTTGGTCAAAATTTTCAACACATCCGCGTTCTCAATCTATCTGTTGCAGCAGGATTACCTGCTCCTCAATGGTTTCATTCACTAC
>NW_025115407.1:0-1011 GCF_004010195.1 Chiloscyllium plagiosum
TTTGAATCTAACCAATCAGTTTAAATTATGCCCTAGGATACTAAAACCCAATCAAGTTTGAATTTATTGTTTTTGCCAACTTCAAAACAATTAAACCACCTGATGTTTGGGGTATAAAAAAAGCAGACATTTTGAAAGTTAGACATAAAGTAACTGCATTGAGAAGCTGCCATTCAAAACATTCTCTATCAAAGGTACCTTTCTCACATGAAACATCTTTGCAGTGAAAGACAGAAGACAACTCAGGGAGATCTTGAGCTGAAAGAAGAAACACATCAATAATAACAGCCACTGTGTGGTTTTGTAATGAAGCTGATGTAACTTTAATCCGGATGGTTCTTGGAACAGTAGATTGTTATAGAGTTGGAGGCAGAGAACAAGCAGTTTAGGGAAAGGAGGCTTAAAGTTGGAAATAGTTGTTGTTTAATGTTTACTTTGAGAGTTAAAGAATAAATTGATTTTTAATATAAAAGTGAATTTTGGGAGTTCACTATTCCTCATACTTTAACAGATGGCGATGCGAGGTGAGCTTTTCTGGGTGTTTGGTTTAATTAGCAGAAGGTTTCACCGCCATCTCGTAACAGCAGCTTCACCTGGGCAATCAGGATGGACAATACATGCACATCATCAGGGCCAGCGATACCCATGACTGAATAAAATAAAAGTAGAAATTGGTGAAACAAAGAACATCCTGAGGAAAAACCAAAAACAAAGCTGCAGATGCTGCAAATCAGAAACAAAAATGGAAATTACCAGAAAAGCTCAGCAGGTCTGGCAGCACCTGTGGAGAGAAATCAGAGTTAACGCTTCAGGCAGAGTGACCCTTCCTCAAGATGCTGAGGAGTTTGACAAGACAGATTATGAGAGGATATTTGCTCTTGTGAACAGAAGTCAAACAGGGGAACAATTGCAAAATAACGGATTTTCAATGTAATTTGAGATGAGGAAACATTTAATCTCTCAGCTCCTCTTTTAAATTCATGAAGCAAAGAGCCACATGGCTGATTATCC
>NW_025115408.1:0-1011 GCF_004010195.1 Chiloscyllium plagiosum
AAAAGGCACAATAGAGTAGGAGAAGAACTAACTAAATTCGTGAGGAAAAATGGGTGGACAATTTATGTAGAGCCAAGGATAATACTGGAAAACTATGGATTCCTGATTTAATATTTAAGAAAGAAAATCAAATTGCAGTAGTTGATGTGACGATAAGAACAGACATTCAAATTAACTCCTTGGAAGCAGCTTGGGAAGAAAAGATAAATAAATATAAACATCTTAAGGATGAAATAATGGACCTTACAGGTAGAGGAGAAATAACTTTACGGTTTTGTGATAGGCTTCCGAGGGAAATGGCTCGGAAAAAATGACGAGCCTTGGGATTGCGAAATTTAAATCGTTCGCTCAAGAAATCACAAACCTTGTTATATCTCCGACCCTGGAGCTGCTGAGAATTTTTATGGACTCAATTTCTCCGTCTGACAATTTATAATTTTTAAAATGGTTGTTTTTAGAGTTTGATTTTTAGAATTTTAAATAGTATTTTGGTTTTAGTAATTCTAGTTGTTTTAAATTTTTTAGTTTTTTTATATCTAAATTTTAATTCACTTAATTAAGGGTGGTGGGTAATTGGGGTCATAAATAAAATACACGCTCGGCACAACTGGTGATGAGTGGTAAAATTATTTAACGGTTGAATAACCCAGCTCATCCCTCGCCTTGATGTAATTCTGGTTCTATATTATTTTTTCCCTTCCCTTTTGATCATCCGGCTGTGGTTTCGCTGGATAGGGGTATCCACTCGTCGACGAGCGACGTAAAAACTCGAAAAGGAAACGATCCATCGCGCATGGGGAGTGCAGATAAAGAGGTGACTACAGTGATGGGGGGGGATGTGACTACAGTGTTTTTATGGTTGTTGGTCTCTGACCGGTGCCTGCGTAGTCACCTTTGTGATCGTTTCTACGTATTTTTACCGATTACAAAGTAAGGTTGTACCTCCACATGGTTCCCCCTGGTAACGGCCTGTATGAGGAAGCTCTTGGCGGGAAGGCGATTTTAAATTGT
>NW_025115409.1:0-1011 GCF_004010195.1 Chiloscyllium plagiosum
ACATATGTACACACACATGTATACACACAAACAAACATGTAAACACACACACATGCACACACACGCGCACACACAGACAGACATGTACACACCTATACACATGCATGTACACAGACACACACGCACACACTCATGCATACACACAAACACATATACACATACACGTACACACGCACGTACACAGACACACACATACGCACACACACGCACGCATGTACACACACACATACACACGTGAGCTGACATCCACAATCCGTGCTGACACAAGGAGAAACCTTGTGATTAGTAAGCTAATACCGCCTTATCCAGCTCTCACCTAGGTGGGAGGCGTAGGGAGCAGCCAACAGAGTAGCTCAGACCGGGAACGGGATACTGGACAGAGTGGGAATCGATTCCAAGACCCACCCAGCAGACAAGGAAGGTGAGACCCCGTGGTTCTCCCTGTGGCATAAGCTGGGGGAGAACCCGACTGATCCCAGCCACCAAAGCAACAGAAAGACTGGGTCCGGTGAGAGTTACTTTGTCAGCACCCTCGTTTAGCGTTGACCAAATGGTGCTGAGCAGCAGGGGGACGCCCAGGGGCTGCAAAAGATGGATCTTGGAAGGCGGCAGGTAGACCAAAATAGAGAGGACCCAGAGTTCCGTGTGAACAAACAAGGCTGCCATACTGCAGAGCCTTGATGAGGCCCTCAGCTGGGGACGGAGATGCTGCACCCAGGGCCAGTTTTGAGGCTTCAGGTGGGAGGTGAGGGCCCCCGTGTCGGGGAGATTGACCCCAGGGGATGAGGGATTTTAGACGCAAGGTCAACGGTGAGGGACACTGGGGCCATTCCCCTCACAGCGAAGGAGATAGAGAGGGGACATTTAACAGAGGTGGTCACACTGGTACTGACAGAGCACCGCACTGTCCGAGGGTCAGTACTGAGGGAGTGCCACACTGTCCGAAGGTCAGTAGTGAGGGAGTGCTGCACTGTCGGGGGGTCAGTGCTGAGGGAGTGCCGCACTGTCGGA
>NW_025115410.1:0-1011 GCF_004010195.1 Chiloscyllium plagiosum
ACAGTTATGTTTTTTTTGCATGAAACCTCCTTGAAGTAAAAGACGATCCAGTGAGATCTTCAGCTGAAAGAAGGAGGACATTGGAGATGACAGCCGCTTCCTGGTTTTGAAATTAAATTGATGTAATTTTAATTTATTTTTTTTTAAAATGGGAACAGTATATTTTTATAGAGGTGGAGGCAGATAACAAACAGTCCAGAGAAAGGGAGATTAGAGATGCAAATAGTTAGTGTTCAATGTTCACTTTTAGAGTTAAGGAATAAATTGATAGTATTTTTTCTTTAAATAGTTGAATTTTCGAGTTCTCTGTCACTCGTGCTTTAACAGATTATAAGGCAAGGTGAGCTTTTCTGAGTGTTTGGTTTCGTTAACAAGCGGGTTCATTGCTGTGTTGTAACAACACACTTGGAACATTGTGTTCAGTACTTGTCGCCTTGTTATAGGAAAGATGTGGAAGCTATAGTGAGGGTAGAGAGGTATCCCAACGGATCAACAGAAATATGAGCACATACCACACGAGTGAATGAAATATTGAGGAAGTCACCACGCGAAAAATAAATGCTAGCAGATTCTCCATGTCTGTATAAACGTCAATGTGTCAGTGTTTGTGGTGTGACTGTACTGATGCCTGTATATCTGTGTGTGCACGTTCATCAGTGTATTGGCATTTGCCTCTGTGTGCTTTAGTATCTGTATGACCGCACCAGTCTCTATGTGTGCCTGTGTATCTATAATCATATCTGTGAGTATCTGCATGTCTCTGTGCGTATCCGTGTGCACAGCGGATCTGCCAGCCTCTGTGGTGTTTAAAGTGATGCAATGTCCGCCTCTGCTGGCCTTCACACTCTACTGCATTGATGGCAGTGGAGGGAGGAAACCATAAGGGATTCAGTTTAGGAGTTGGGGAGAGGCAGGTAGATCAGAGCACCATCCAAACTGATAGCACCATCTGCACATGCGCGCACACACACACACACGCACACACACACACACACACAGAGTTGGGTACAG
>NW_025115411.1:0-1011 GCF_004010195.1 Chiloscyllium plagiosum
TAGCATGGCCAATTCACCTGACCCGCACATATTCGGACTGTGGGAGGAAACCGGAGCACCCGGAGGAAACCCACGCAGACACAGGGCGAATGTGTAAACTCCACACAGTCAGTCGCCTGAGTCGGGAATTGAACCCGGGTCTCTGGCGCTGTGAGGCAGCAGTGCCGCCCATTATAATGTATGTGCAATTAAACAAAAGGCTTGGAAGCAATTATTATCTTCATATTTGTACGTTTGATTGTGTGTGTGTGCGAGAGAGTGCATGAGTATGCACGAGGGAGTATGCGTGCGAGAGTGTTTGTGTCAAGACATGGGGTAAACACTCCTGCTCAATTTAAAGCAGCAACACAGAAAAGACTTATCCCGTGCAGTAATCTGCGAAAATTCAACAGGCCAAGTATTATGTAAATTAAAAAAGGCAACTTTCTTTCCTAAAATGTAACAGAGAACAATTGAATAACAACTATTAACAACTGCTTACTCTAATCTATCGTTTACTTTCCCCTTCCACAATACTAGACGGAAAAAAACTTGCAAATAAGAATTATAAAATAAAACTTCTTATCTCAAAACCAGGCAGCATTATATTGTCTCTGAATTCCAGTCTATATTTTTTCCTTCGTCGGGTGCTGCTTTACAGGTAAAGCAGGTCGATAAAGATACCTTGAAGAGAGCTATTTTTCAGGCAGCATTTACATGCTGGTAGATTGGCAGTTCTCCTCTCGACTGTTCGGTTTTCCTCAGCATTTTAACACAGACCCTTGGATTGTGTCAAAGCCTTTCAAGTTTGTCAAGATATTAAATTTAAACTGAGTTGCTGTTCAGTATTTTTAGGGATTTATTTTAAAATGATTGGGCTAATTGAGTCTTTTTTGTGTTTTCCAGCCAATCAAGACAATCTCGCCTTCGACTCGGTGTTGCATTGTTACCTTATTGGCAACAATTTTTGAGTGGGAGCAGCAGTGGAGGTAAGGCGAACCGGGAAGGCTACAGCTAAGGTAAGGGAGATTT
>NW_025115412.1:0-1011 GCF_004010195.1 Chiloscyllium plagiosum
TTCGGGCACAGGCCCTTCTTCAGGAATCCTGAAAAAGGGCCTGTGCCCGAAACGTCGAATCTCCTGTTCCCTGGATGCTGCCTGACCTGCTGTGCTGTTCCAGCAATAAAGTTTCAACTTTGATCTCCAGCATCTGCAGACCTCACTTTCTCCTGAGAATCAATCCCGGTCACTGACTGAAGTTCAATCCCTGTCATAGACTGAGATTCAATCCCAGTCGCCTACTGAGATTCAATCCGTGTCACTGACTGAGGTTCAATCCCAGTCACAATCTGAGGTTCAATCCCTGTCACTGACTGAGGGTCAATCCCTGTCACTGACTGACGTTCAATCCCTGTCACAGACTGAGTATCAATCCCTGTAACTGACTGAGTTTCAATCCCTGTCACTGTCTGAGATTCAATCCCTGTCACTGTCTGAGGATCAATCCCTGTCACTGACTTAGGATCAATACCTGTCACTGACTGAGGGTCAATCCCTGTCACTGACTGAGGTTCAATTCCTGTCACTGACTGAGGCTCAATCCCTGTCACTGACTGAGATTCAATCCCTGTCACTAACTGAGATTCAATCCCTGTCACTGTCTGTTGCACAATCCCTGTCAATGAATTAGGTTCAATCCCTGTCACTGTCTTTGGGTCAATCCCAGTCACTGACTAAGGTTCAATCCCTGTCACTGTCTGAGATTCAATCCCTGTCACTGTCTGAGGTTCAAACCCTGTCACTGACGGAGGATCAATCCCTGTCACTGACTGAGTGTCAATGCCAGTCACTGACAGAGGTTCAATCCCTGTCACTGACTGAGGATCAATCCCTGTCACTGACTGAGGGTCAATCCCTGTCACTGACTGATGTTCAATTCCTGTCAATGACTTAGGTTCAATCCCTGTCACTTACTGAGGCTCAATCCCGGTCACTGACTGAGGCTCAATCCCTGTCACTGACTGAGATTCAATCCCTGTCACTGTCTGAGGGTCTATACCAGTCACTGACTGAGATTGAATCCCTGTC
>NW_025115413.1:0-1011 GCF_004010195.1 Chiloscyllium plagiosum
GAAAGCATAGCAAACGCCATCTTCTCGATCCTACCTACCAGCGAGTCCACTTTCAAGGGGCTATGAACCTGCATTCCAAGATCTCTTTGTTCAGCAACATTTCCTCGGACCTTACCATTGAGAGTGTAAGTCCTGCCAAGAGTTACTTTCACAAAGTGCAGCACCTCGCATTTAATCGAATTATACTTCACCTGCCACTGCTCACCCCATTGGCCCATCTGATCAAGATCCTGTTATAATCCGAGGTCACCTTCTTCGCTGTCCACTACAACTCCAATTTTGGTGTCATCTGCAAAAGTCGTAACTAAATCTCTGATGCTCGCATCCAAAACATTTATATAAATGACAAAAAGTAGAGAGCTCATCACAGATCCTTGTGGCTTTCCACTGGTCTCAGGCCTCCAGTCTGGAACCAACCCCTCACCACCCCCCTCTTTCTTCTACATTTGAGCCAGTTCTTCATCCAAATGACAAGTTCTCTCTGGATTTTGTGAGATATAACCTTGATAATAAGTCTGCCACGGGGAACCTTGTCGAACGCCTTATTGAAGTCCTTATGGATCACATCTACATCTGTGCTCTCATCAATCCTCTTTGTTACTTATGCAAAATACTCAACCAAATTTGTGAAACATGATTTCACGCACACAAAGCCATGTTGACAACCCAAATCAGTCCATGTCTTTCCAAATACACTCACATCCTGTCCGTCAGGATTTCCTCCAACAACTTTCCCACCACAGACGTACAGGCGAGCTGGTCTGTAGTTCCCTGGCTTAACCTTACCACCCTTCTGAAATAGTGGCACCACGTTAGCCAACATCCAGTCTCCGGCACTTTACCTGTGACTATCGATAATACAATAGTCTCAGTGAGAGGCCCATCAATCACTTCTCTAGTTTCCCACAGAGTTCTAGGATACAGCTCATCATTAATTAATTAATTAATTAATTAGCTTGAAAGTCCCAAAAGAGACAGCAAGCAAAATTAAAGTCATTTACAAAATAGCAT
>NW_025115414.1:0-1011 GCF_004010195.1 Chiloscyllium plagiosum
CTAACTCCCTGTACTCATTTGACAGGGGCCTATGCCTTTGTCTACCACTCTCATGTGGATTGATGTGCACAATGACCTCTGGACGTTCAGCCTCCACCATCAGAATGTTCAGGTACTGCTCAGAGACATCCTTGACCCTGGAACCCGGGAAGCAGCACACCAACTTGGGGTCACTGCTGCAGACACACAGTCTCTTGTCTGTCCCCCTCACAACTGAGTCTCCTGTCAGTATTGCGATCATTAGAGAGGATCTGGCAAACAGAGACAGGGAGGAACTCCCTGCAGTTGCGTCCATATGAGGAAAGTGGAATATTTTAAAGTGATGCAGTGAGAACGCAGGGCCAGTGTGCTCCTTGAAGAGTGAATAGTAAAGGCAGCAAGTCCACGGAATACTGATCAAGTGATATCGTGATTTTGATAAAGAAAGTACAGTGCAATAAAATCAGGTGAAGCCCATCACAAATATAAAGAGTGCAAGGTGATTGTGGAAAATGAGGGACAAACAATGGTCATGAAATATATTTGGCAGATATGATTGCGGAAAAGCCACAGTCATTTTATCAGCATCGTGAGAGTAAGAGGATTCGCAGCGAGAGCGGGAGGCCTGTGAGAAACCAAAGGGACAATCTTTGCATGGAGCCAGAGGAAGCAGGTGAGGTCTTCAATGAATACTTCCTATCTGTATTCACACAGGAGAAAGATATTGTAGCCGGGGATTTAAGTTGGGATGCTGATATTCCAGAACATGTTAAGATCAATAAGGAGAAGGTATTAAATATTTTCACAGGCATAAAGGTGGAGAAATCCCCAGTACCCAATGAGATGTATCTCAAGCTGCTTTGGGAGGTAAGGGAGGAGATTGCTGGGGCCCTGGCGGATGTATTTAATACTTTGCTGGCCACAGGTGAAGTGCCGAATGACTGGAGGATCGCAAATGTCGTTCCTTTATTCAAGAAGGGCAGCAGGAATAGGCCAGGTAATTACAGAGCAGGTAGTCTGTCAGCAGTGGGA
>NW_025115415.1:0-1011 GCF_004010195.1 Chiloscyllium plagiosum
TCTCACACATAAACCCTGTCTGATATCCCTCTCTCTCACACACCGACTCTGTCTGATATCATTCTCTCTCACACAAAAACCCTGTCTGATATCCCACTCTCTCATGCACAAACCCTGTCTGATATCCCTCTCTCACACACAATCCCTGTCTGATATCCCTCTCTCACACACACAAACCCTTTTTGATATGCTTCTCTCACACATAAACCCTGTCAGATATCCCTCTTCCTCACACACAAACCCTGTCCGAAATCCCTCTCCCTCACACACAAACCCTGTCTGATATCCCTCTCCCTCACACACAAACCCTGTCTGATATCCCTCTCTGTCACACACAAATCCTGTCTGATATCCGCCTCCCTCACACACAAATCCTGTCTGATATCCCTCTCTCTCATACACAAACTCTGACTGATGTCCAACTCTCTCACACACAAACACTGTCTGATATTCCTCTCTCTCACACAAAAACCCTGTCTGATATCCCTCTTCCTCACACACAAACCCTGACTGATATCCCTGTCTCTCACACACAAACCCTGTCTGATATCGCTCTCTCTCACACACAAATCATGACTGATATCCCTCTCTCTCATACACAAACTCTGACTGATGTCCAACTCTCTCACACAAAAACCCTTTCTGATATCCCTCTCTCTCACACACAAACCCTGTCTGATATCCCTCTCTCTCACACACAAACCCTGTCTGATATCCTTCTCTCACACACAAACCTTGTCTGATAACCCTCTCTCACACACACCGACCCTGTCTGATATCACTTTCTCAAACACACTGACCCTGTCTGATATCCCTCTCTCAAACACACAAACCCTGTCTGATATCCCTCTCGCACACACACAAACCCTGTCTGATATCCCTCTCTCTCAAAATCCGACCCTGTCTGATATCGTTCTCTCTCACAAACCCTGTCTGATAGCCCTCTCTCTCATACAAATCCTGCCTGATATCACACCTTTACACACACCGACGCTCTCTGATATCCCTCTC
>NW_025115416.1:0-1011 GCF_004010195.1 Chiloscyllium plagiosum
CGGAATGACGCTTGATTCACTGAATCAATCATTTTAGTTTGATTCAATGAATCAAGGATGCAGTTTGTTTCATTTCATGAAACACTTTGAATTAAAACGTGCAGTTTGATTCATGGAGAGAATGTGTGCAGTTTGATTGAGACAATGTGTGAATCTTGTGACATTCACTGCATGAATAGCTGTATTCATTGAATTCACAAATGCAGTTTGCTTCATGAACTAACTAACTGTGTGCAATTTGTTTGATTAAATTAATGCGTAAAGCATGTGGCATTGAATGAATGAGAGTACCACTACTCATTGAATTATCATGTGCAGTCTGTCTCATTGATTAAACGAGTGTAGTAGGATACACTAAATTAGGTTTGTTCGATTGAAACAAGGAATAAGGTTGGATTCATTGATTCAATGAATGCAGTTTGTTAATTAAATGAAAAGGGTGAGCTTGACACATTGTAAAAATGGGAGAAGCTCTACTCATTGAATTAAGAAGGGCAGTTTGGTTCATGTATTGAACGTTTGCAGTTTGATAGAGACAATGAAACTTGTGTCATTGAATGAATGGGTGTAGGTCTACTCATTGTATTGGCAAGTGCAGCCTCTTTCATTGAATGAACGTATGCAGTGTATTTCACTAATAAAAGGAGATAGGGGTTGTTCCTTAGAAACAAGGAATAAGGTTTGATTCATTGAATCAACGATTGTAGTTTGATTGAATGATCCCAGTTTCTTTCATTGAGTGAAAGCATTAAGCTTGATACATTGACTGAATGAGTGTCGCTCTACTCATTGAATTGACAAGTGCAGCCTCTTTCATTGCATGAACGTGTACAGTTTCATTTTCTAAATAAGCGTGTTAAGTTTGTTTCATTGACACACCGAATAATGTTTGATTCACTGAATCAATCATTAAAGTTTGATTCAATGAATCAAAAATGCAGTTTGTTTCTTTAATTGAAATCGGTGAGCTTGACACACTGAGTGAATGAGAGAAGCTCGACTCATTGAATT
>NW_025115417.1:0-1011 GCF_004010195.1 Chiloscyllium plagiosum
AAAGAGGATTGATGAGGGCAGAACAGTAGATGTTATCAATACGGACTTCAGTAAAGCGTGCAACCAGGTTCCCCATGGGAGACTGATTAGCAAGGTTAGATCTAATGGAATACAGGGAGAACTAGCCATTTGGATACAGAACTGACTCAAAGGTAGAAGACAGAGGGTGTTGGTGGAGGGTTGTTTTTCAGACTGGAGGCCTATGACCTGTGGAGTGCCACAAGGATCAGTACTGGGTCCTCTACTTTTGGTTATTTATATAAATGATTTGGATTCGAGCATAAGAGGTACAGTTAGTAAGTTTGCAGATGACACCAAAATTGGAGGCGCGTTGGACAACGAAGAGGGTTACCATGATTACAATAGGATCTTGATCAGATGGGTCAGTGGGCTGAGAAGTGGCAGATGGCATTTAATTCAGATAAATGCGAGGTGCTGCATTTTGGGAAAGCAAATCTTAGCAGGACTTATACACTTAATGGTAAGATCCTAGGGAGTGTTGCTGAACAAAGAGACCTTGGAGTACAGGTTCATAGCTCCTTGAAAGTAGAGTCACAGGTAGATAGGATAGTGAAGAAGGCGTTTGGTATGCTTTCCTTTAATGGTCAGAGTATTGAGTACAGGAGTTGGGAGGTCATGTTGCGGTAGTACAGGACATTGGTTAGGCCACTTTTGGAACTTGCATACAATTCTGGTCTCCTTCCTATTGGAAAGATGTGAAACTTGAAAGGGTTCAAAAATGATTTACAAGTATGTTGCCAAGGTTGGAGGATTTGAGCTATAGGGAGAGACTGAACAGGCTGGGCTGTTTTACCTGGAGTGTGGGAGGCTGAGGGGTGATCTTATAGAGGTTTATAAAATCAAGAGCAGCATCCATAGAGTAAATAGACAAAGTCTTTTCCCAGGGGTGGGGGAATCTGGAACTAGAGGGCATAGGTTTAGGGTGAGAGGGGAAAGATATAAAAGCGACCTGAGGGGCAACTTGAAGGGTGGTACGTATATGGAATGTGC
>NW_025115418.1:0-1011 GCF_004010195.1 Chiloscyllium plagiosum
CACTTTCTGAGGTATTGAGGGAGCACTTTCTGTGGTACTAAGAGACCAGTTTCTAAGGTACTGAGGGAGCACTTTCTGACGTACTGAGGAAGCACTATCAGAGGTACTGAGTGAGAACTATCCGAGGTACTGTGTGAGCACTTTCTGAGATATTGAGGGAGCACTTTCTTAGATACTGTGGGAGCACGTTCTGAGGTATTGAGGGTGCACTGTCTGAGGTACTGAGGGTCACTTTCTGACATACTGAGGAAACACTATCGGAGGTATTGATGGAGCACTATCGGAGGTATTGAGGGAGCACTTTCTGAGGTACTGTGGGAGCACTATCTGAGGTACCGAGGGAGTAAGTTCTGAGATATTGAGGGAGAACTTTCTCACGTACTGAGGAAGAACTATCTGAGGTATTGAGGGAGTACTTTCTGAGGTACTGAGGGAGCACTTTCTGAGGTACTGTGAGAGCATTTTCTGAGGTACTGAGGTAGCACTTTCTGAGGTACTGAGGGAGCACTTTCTGAGGTACTGAGGGAGCACTATCTGAGGAATTAAGGGAGCATTATCTGAGGAACTGTGAGAGAACTATCTGAACTATTGTGGGAGCACTTTCTGAGGTCTTGAGGGAGCACTATGTGAGGTATTGAACGAGAACTACCTGAAATATTGAGGGAGCACTTTCTGAGGTATTGAGGGTGCACTACCTGAGGTACTGAGGGAGAACTATATGAGATGTTGATAGTGAACTATCTGATGTATTGAGGGAGCACTTTCCAATGTATTGAGGGAGAAGTATCTGAGGTATTGAGGGAGCACTTTCAAAGGCATTGCGGGAGCACGTTCTGAGGTACTGAGGGAACACTTTCTGAGGTACTGACGGAGCACTTTCAGAGGTATTGAGGGAGCACTGTCTGAAGTACTGAGGGAACACTTTCTGAGGTACTGAGGGAGCACTTTCTGAGGTATCGAGGGAGCACCTTCTGAGGTACTGAGGGACCAGTTTCTGAGATATTGCGGGAG
>NW_025115419.1:0-1011 GCF_004010195.1 Chiloscyllium plagiosum
CGTTTCTTTGAATGAATAGCGTTAAACTCGAGACACAGAACTAATGATCTAAACTCTCTACTCACTGAGTGAATGCATGGAGTTTTTGACTCAATGAATGCATGCAATTTGATTCACTGAATGAATGCGGTTTGTTTCAATAAATAAAAGAGTGCAGTTTGATGTATTATATGTAGGAGATAACGTTGTTTCATTGATTCAATATACAACGTTTGATTCATTGATTGTGAGATGAATGATTCTTTGATTCAATGAATGGATGATGCAGTTTGAGTCTTAAAATGAATGAGTTACGCTTGTGACATTGAATGAATGAGACAAGTTCTACTCTTTGAAATAACATGCGCAGTTTCTGACATTGAATGAATGAGTGCACTTATTGCAGGTTGATTCATTCAATGAATTAATGAGGTTCATTTCGTTGGATGAATAGCATTAACCTCGAGACATTGAATGAATGAAATTTTCTCTACTCACTGAATTAGTACATTTAGTTAGTTTCATTCAATGAAAGCACGCAGTTTATTTCAGTAAATAAAGATGCTTAAAATGCAGGAGATACGTACGTGTCATTTATTCAATACATAACGTTTGATTCAATGAATGTATGCAGTTTCATTCACTGAGTGAATGCACTTTGTTTCAGTGAATAAAGGAATGCAGTTTGATTCATGACAAGTAGGAGTTACGTTTGTGTCATTGATCCAATATCTAATGTTTGATTCATTGAATTAAGGAATGCAGTTACTTTCATTGTATGATTGCGTTATTTTTGTTGTGTTGAATCAAGAATAACGGCTGATTTCTTGAAAGTACGATTGAAGTTTGATCCTGTGTTGAGCTTGAGGCATTGAATAAATGCGAGAAGCTTTACTCATTGAAGTAACGCGTACAGTTTGTTTCATGAAATGACTTATTGCAGTTTGATTCATTCAATGAATTAATGTGGTTCATTTCATTGGATGAATAGCATGAAGGTCGGAACATTGAATGAATGAAGTTAGCTCTACT
>NW_025115420.1:0-1011 GCF_004010195.1 Chiloscyllium plagiosum
GGTAACATTCAGTTTCTCAGCACACAAGGACATTGTCCTGGCGTAGTTGGTACATAGTCTCTGTTTGCTCAGGATCGCACAGGTACACTGTCCTTTCTTATGCACCAATGCCGGCAATGGCAAGTCCACACAGCAGGTCAAGTTCGATCTTTATCATCTCCCCCTTGCAAGGTACGAGGCCGCGGAGTGTCCATTGTAATACAATATAAACCGTTTCCTCCTTGTATGTACAATATACACATAATCAATTAAGATAGGCAGCAGCAAAGAAGGAACACAAACTCATCTCGTAAGAGTCACCCATATTCTGGTTTGAGTATTGAGGGAGGACCCGATTTGAGGCCCTAATTTGTGCTCTTTCGAAGGCTAACAGCAATTTTGAAATAAATAATTCGCAAATTAATCAAGTTCAAATAGCCCACTTGAGTAAGTATATTGCCCGCACTGGCAAAAAGCTCATTCATTTTAAACTCTGCACTCAAGATTCCTTTCCTACCCATTATTTTCTCACTTTATACAGAGGAGCCCAGGCATGGGTGAATTAAGCAAACCTATTTTTTATAAAGCCAGCTTTGCTAAGATGTAATACTCCCCGAAGTTTTGCTACTAAAAACATCAATGTTACCTAAAATTTAGATTAGTACTGCAATATATTGTATTCTCTAAAAAAATACATTAACCTTTAGCCCAATCAAATGGCCTAAGCTACAGCTGTCATTGACAGTATTTAGAATTAAGTGTAGAAACCAGATGGTGATTTTGCCACACTGAAATTTTCTAATATTGAGCTAACCCTAGAATTTAGACATTGGTACTGTCTTAAAATTATAAACCATCACTGTTCAGTATCAAATATTTAAGTGAAGATAATAGCTCAGCCAGACACTCCTTCTTAGATCTAACAGCCTAATCCAAAGATAAATCAAATCAACCAATGTGCATTCTTATAAGCTCCATACACAAAGCAAAGTCATTTATGCTTAGCGTCTACGTATGAAACCAAATCACTTG
>NW_025115421.1:0-1011 GCF_004010195.1 Chiloscyllium plagiosum
CAACCTGCCGCCATCTTTGTCATGGTAAGGCGCCGTCTTGGGTGAGCGCCTTGGTGGCCATCTTGGTGAGGGCCCCATCAACCGTCATTTCCGGAGGAGAATTCCAAACTTGTGACAAGCTTGGACAGCAGGAAGTTATTCAGCAAATTTACTGGTTTTCTTTTCTCAAGCAACCTTGACATTTCATTATCATGTCCCTGATTCAGCTTCATTTCCAGCACCTTTGGAGGCAGCTAGATCAAGCTAATTGTTACCTAAATGAAGTTTTCCTCCATACACACACAAGGCTAACTGGCTGCATGAGGGTATTCAGGTTTCTGTGTCCTGGATAATATGTGATCAGCAGGCATCTGTCAATCTACAGGAATTGCCGCCTGTGTTATGTTTATTTAACTGTACTGACATTAATCACATATTTTGTGAATTTCTTTTGCAGGAAGACACGCGGAAAGAAATCTGAAAGCAAATGACACAACAACTTCTGACAGAGACACTTGATTCATTGGGACTTGAATATCAGCAACTGTTCAAATCGAGAAGAAACGTTTGCTTTTGTTTGCTTCAGAGCGATTTTGGATACTGGTGTGGCAGGAAGAATACTGAGACCCACAACTGAGGGAGATTCAGTGCGCTGACTGTGAAAACTGCTTCAACCTAATTACTCAGCTTGGGGGATTAAAAATCTAACCATTCAGGGTGGGGAGAGACTGTGAACACATTTTGTCTGTAATTTCAAATCCAGAGCGAAACATGGAAAGCTCTCCCTATGGGGAAACTGTGGAAATGTGAGTATTGTGAGAAAGGGTTCCCTTCCTCTTCGGTGCTAGAAACTCACAGACGCATTCACACCAGGGAGTGGCCATTCACCTGCTCCATGTGCGGGCAGGGATTCAGTTGGATGGACAACCTGTGTGCACCAGCGGATCCACACAGGAGAGAAGCCATTCACATACCCCATGTGCGAGAGGGGGTTCGTGTAGTCATCTACACTCCGGATCCACCAGCAGGTCC
>NW_025115422.1:0-1011 GCF_004010195.1 Chiloscyllium plagiosum
TTGTACTAGAATTAGCATTAGAATTTATTGTCACATGTACTCAAGAACAGGGATATAAGGAGTATAGAGAAAAATTTACAATGTCGACATTCACATCATCATCTTAGGTACAAGGGTACTTAGGCACAAAGTAGAAAAATTAGGAACATAACTAAGTGTTCAACATTGCAGTCCTTCTCAAATGCTTAACCATGCTGGGCTCGCACTCCCCACAAGGGTTCCATTTCCTCCATGCTGAGCTCAACATTGTGAGGATGGGTTGTGCAAATATGACTTGCATTCCTTATAGGAGATTTAGTAGTGATCAAATTGAGGTCTTCTCAAAAGTTTAAAGGACTTGATTGAGTAGACAGCACAAAATAGGTGGGAGGCATCCAGAACACTGGGTATAACCTTAAAGCAAGGTTCAAGCCAGTGGGGGTAACACTGGAAAACACTACTTCAGCAAATTGGAAATCCAGATCTCCCTCCCCCCACTCTCTAAGCAGCTATTGAGGCTGAACAGTAATTAAGATTTTCAAAATAGAGGATGGTTCATTTTTTGTTCAGGAAGTTAAATGAGGGTAACGGAACCACAGTAGGTAAATGGAGATTTACCAGGATCGAACTGAATGGTGGAACAAGGTCAAATTGCCCACTCCTGTTCGTTTATAGAGCAACAAAACAGCCAAGTGGCAAATGGTGCAGTGGCACAAATAGCTTCAGGGATGTGCTGAGAATTTAATGATTAAGAAAAAGGGAAACTATTTACTTGTATGAGTCTCATCTTTCCTGTTGAAACACTCAAACATTTTGCCAATCCTAATGTATGTAAACTCCTCGAGCCTCACAGCCCTCTGACATTTCACTGATCCTCCAATTCAGGCCACTAGCACATCCTTGGGTTTAGAAATCTAGCTCCCTAACATCAACCCCAACCATAACCCCAAACCTAACCTTAACCCCAACAATAACATCAACCCCAACCATAACCCCAAACCTAACCTTAACCCCAACAATAACATCAACCCC
>NW_025115423.1:0-1011 GCF_004010195.1 Chiloscyllium plagiosum
CTCTCTTGAAAGCGCACGCTCTCTCTCTCTCTCACTCGAACGCGCGCGCGCTCTCTCTCTCAAACACGCGCTCTCTCTTTCTCTCAAACACACGCTCTCCCTCTCGAAAGCGCGCGCGCTCTCTCTCTCTCTCTCAGCGCTCTCGCTCTCTCGAAAGCGCGCGCTCTCTCACTCTCAAAAGCGCGCTCTCTCTCTCTCTCTCTCAAAAGCGTTTTCTCTCTCTCTCTCGAATGTGTGCGCGCTCTCTCTCTCTCGAAAGCGCGCTCTCTCTCTCTCGAAAGCGCGCTCTCTCTCTCTCTCGAAAGTGCATGCTCTCCCTCTCTCTCAAAAGTGCATGCTCTCCCTCTCTCTCGAAAGTGCATGCTCTCTCTCTCTCTCGAAAGCGCGCGCTCTCTCTCTCTCTCGAAAGCGCACTCTCTCTCTCGAAAGCGCGCTCTCTCTCTCGAAAGCGCGCTCTCTCTCTCTCGAAAGCGCGCTCTCTCTCTTTCTCGAAACTGTGCGTGCTCTCTCTCTCTCGAAAGAGCGCGCTCTCTTTCTCTCGAAAGCGCGCACTCTCTCTCTCTCTCTCGAAAGCGCTCTCTCTCTCTCTCTCGAAAGCGCGCGCTCTCTCTCTCTCTCGAAAGCGTGCGCTCTCACTCTCTCTCTCGAAAGCGCGCGCTCTCACTCTCTCTCTCGAAAGCACGCGCTCTCTCTCTCTCTCTCGAAAGCGCGCGCTCTCTCTCTCCCTCGAAAGAGCGCGCGCTGTCTATCTCTCTCTCAAGCGCTCTCTCTCTCTCTCTCAAACACGCGCTCTCTCTTTCTCTCAAACACGCGCTCTCTCTTTCTCTCAAACACGTGCTCTCTCTCTCTTGAAAGCACGCGCTCTCTCTCTCTCGAAAGCGCTCGTGCTCTCTCTCTCTCAAAAGCGCGCCCTCTCTGTGTCTCTCTCTCGAAAGCGCGCGTGCTCACTCTCTCCCTCTCTCTCTCTCTCTCGGAAGTGCGCGCGCGTTCTACATCTCTCTCTCTTGAAAG
>NW_025115424.1:0-1011 GCF_004010195.1 Chiloscyllium plagiosum
AAGGTATAGGTGGTCTGATTAGCAAGTTTGCAGGGGACACTAAGATTGGTAGAGTAGCAAAAATTTGAGGGGACTGTCAGCGAACACAGCTGAATGTAGATAGATTGGAGAGTTGGGTGGAGAATGGGCAGATGTGAGGTGATGCATTTTGGAAGATCCAATTCGAGAACGAATTATAAAGTAATTGGAAAAAGCCCTGGGGAAAATTGATAGACAGAGTGATCTGGGTGTTCAGGTCCATTGTGCACAGAAAGTGGTAGGTCGATAGAATGCTGCCTGACCTGCTGCACTTTTCCAGCAACACATTTTTCAGCTCTGATCTCCAGCATCGGCAGTCCTCACTTTCTCCTTGTCGATAGAATGATCAAGAAGGCACACATCATACTTTCCTTCCTGAATTCTAACAATTTAAGGAGTGGAGAACTACAGACCAGTTAACTCGTCACCCACAGGAGGGAATTTGTTGGAATCAATTGCGTACAAGAGTAGGCAGGCCATATTACAGTTGTATAGGACTTTGGTTCGGCCACATTCAGAATACTGCGAACAGTTCTGGTTGCCACAATCCTGAAAGGATCTGCATGCTTTGAAAAGAGTGCAAATAATTTTCTCCACGTTGTTGCCTAGTATGGAGGGAACCAAAAATGAAGAGAGGTTTGGTAGATTGGGATTATTTTCATTAGAAAGACGGAGGTTCAGGAAGGACTTGACTGAGGTCTACAAAATCATGAGAGGTGTAAACAGGGTGAATAGCAAGAAGCCTATTCCCAGATTGGGGGAGTCAGTTACTAGGGGTCAAGAATTCATGATGAAAGGGGAAAAGTTTTTTGGAGATATGCTCAAAAAGTTCTTTGCGCAGAGAGTTATGTGTGCTGGAATGCATTGCCAGCGGAGGTAGTAGAGGCAGGGACGAAAGCGTCATTTAATATGTATCTGGGCAGATACATGAATGGGCAGGGAGCAGAGAAATACAGAACCTTAGAAAATAGGCGACAGGTATAGATAGAGGAT
>NW_025115425.1:0-1011 GCF_004010195.1 Chiloscyllium plagiosum
TTAATGAGTGAAAGAGAATCCCTCCAGTGAAAAAGTCAGGATCCAAGGAGAATGATATTAGCCACAATCACTGGGCAAGCACTTCCAGTTAACCCCTATCACTACAACCCTTTTCTATCAGAGTAATAATTGGTCTGTTTGAGATGTTGGTACTGCTGGCAATTGGGCTTATGGCATATCTCCAAATGCAAGCTTACAGTTGAGAAGAGATGATGCTTTCTCTTGACAAGCTCGATGAATTTCCTGCATTTTGCAGAGTCGGAAGTTTTCTGGCTTCCGAACCTGTTTGGTTCTGATTACTACGCCTGCTGCATGCTTTTGTTCAGTTATTTGTTTCACTTCAAAAAAACTCTACCAACATTTAACAGCTTCTGGGAGCATATTCATTTATGAGAGGCTACAACAACGGCGTGGGTTTTGTAGATAACGTATATTCCTTATGATTATTGTGGCCCATTCTGGATACTTTGTCGTGTTGGTCGTCTTCGGTGGACAAATGGTAAAGCTCTCACAGAACCAGGATTCTCCTTTCGGCAGATAATGCTGGAAACTCAGCAGGGTCGGAATGCACCAAATCTCTCCCGGCGGCTGCACACTTTCTCTCTTTGATATCTCTTAGAATTGCCTTTTGATGTTCTTTCCCCTTGGATTGGAGAACTGCATATAAAAACGTCTACTTTCTCGGGTTTTTTTGACAAGTGTGCATTTGTCGTTTGTTACCATATTGCAACAGCTTTGGTTTAGTTGCTAAATAACCTGTTATTCAATTACGTTTTCCTATTTAAATAAGTTATTCCAAGTTCATCTAACGTTTGTTGAATTTTGGCTTCAGTGTTTAAATGAATTGTGATTTGCTTAATCTCGAATATTTTGACCAATCAAATCACATCTGAAACACAGCACCTCACATTTACCTTTAAATCGAGATTATATTCGGGTAGAGTCTTCTTTCTAAGTATGTTTTCAGAGGGTTTGCTGTAGTCCATAGCAAGAATGGCATATATACAAGTT
>NW_025115426.1:0-1011 GCF_004010195.1 Chiloscyllium plagiosum
GAACCAGAGGGGCACCAGTATCAGTGCGGGGAGATTTGCTTGTGTTACCCTGGAAGGTTTAAACTAGTTTGGCAGGAGGTTGGGACTCTGACTAAGAGAGGGAACATCAAAAATACATTAGCCATCGAGGGCAAGTTTCCTATTCAGGATATCCAGGGGCACAGACGAGGGAGGGAAAAGACTTCTGGTTTAAAGGACATTTATTTCAATGCATGAGGCCTGACTGGTAAGGCAGGTGAGCTCAGAACATGGATTAGCTCTGGGGACTGGGATATTATAGCCATAACCAAAACATGGCTGAGAGAAGGGCAGGACTGGCAGCTCAGTGTTCCAGGATACAGAAGCTACAGATGGGATAGAAGGACAAATAAGTGAGGAGGAGGTGCCCTTTTGATAAGGGAGGACATAACACCACTGCTTAGACAGGATACTTGTAAAGAGTCAGCAAATGAGGCCACATGTTTAGAACTTAGAAACAAACCAGGGGTGGTCACTCTGTTGGGACTGTATTATAGACCCCCAAATAGCCGGCAAGTACTCGAGGAGCAGATGTGTAGAGAGATTGGCGATAACAGTCGGAATAATAGAGTAGTATTGGTTGGAGACTTTAATTTTCCCAGCATTGACTGGACCACCCAGAGAGTAAAAGGCCCGTACTGAGTGCAATTTGTCAAATGTGTCCAAGGGCATTTCCTAAATTAAGATGCAACTCTAACAAGGCCCAACTCTACTCAGGCGGGTGCAACACTGGACCTCTCCTCAGAAAACGTGGTCGGGCAAGTGACGGAAGTGTCAGTCAGAGAGCACTTTGGGTCCAGTGACCACAACTGTCTTAGTTTTAACATAGTTATGGAAAAAGATCAGACAGATCCACAGATTAAGGTGTGAAACTGGAACAGGGACAGGTTTGGGGCCATTGGGCAGGATCGAGCAGAGGTCGATTGGGTGAATTAAAAATAACACAAAACCAGGTTATAGTCCAACAGGTTTATCTCAAAGCACCAGCTTTCA
>NW_025115427.1:0-1011 GCF_004010195.1 Chiloscyllium plagiosum
ACCAAGGTCAGGCTCACCAGTCTATAGTTCCCTCGCTTGTCATTTCCGACCTTCTCAAACAGTAGCACCACGTTTGCCAACCTCCTGTCTTCTGGCACCTCACCTGTGACTATCGATGATAGAAATATCTCAGCAAGAGGCCCAGCAATCACTTCTCCAGCTTCCCACAGAGTTCTCGGGTACATCTGATCAGGTCCTGGGGATTTATCCACCTTTAGCCGTTCCAAGGCATCCAGCACTTCCTCCTCTGTAATCTGGACATTTTGCAAGATGTCACCATTTATATCTTCCATATCCATTTTCACAATAAATACTGATGAAAAATATTCATTTAGCAGCTCCCCATTTTTTGTGGCTCCACACAAAGGTCACCTTGCTGATCTGTGAGGGGCCCTATTCTCTCCCTAGTTACCCTTTTGTCCTTAATATATTTGCAAAAAACCTTTGGACTCTCATTAAATATATTTGCCAAAGCTATCTCATGTCCCCATTTGCCCTCCTGATTTCCCTCAGAAGAATACTCATACTTTCTTTATTCACTTCTAAGGATTCACTTGCTCTATCCTGTCTATACCTGGCATATGCTTCCTTCTTTTTCTTAACCAAACCCTCAACATCTTTAGTCATTCAGCATTCCCTATAACTACCAGCCATCCCTTTCAACCCGACAGGAATATACTTTCTCTGGATTCTCGTTATCTCATTTCTGAAGGCTTCCAATTTCCCATTTTCTTCATTCTATCACTGTATGAATCCTTAGAGAGCAACATTGGCCTCCTCCAGTCTCATTGTGAAGATCCTGACTGTCTGAACAGGACCTTTCTCTGTCACTCTCTCTCTCTCGCGTGCACGCTTTCTGTCTCTGTCTCTCTTTCTCGCTCTCTCTATCTCTGACATCCTCGAGGGGTATATTGGAAGACCAACAGGATGCAGTATGCCAGTCGTCCCCTCGAGCCTGGCGTACCATTCAGAATGCCAATGTTTGATTAGAGTGTGGCTGACACACTTCTA
>NW_025115428.1:0-1011 GCF_004010195.1 Chiloscyllium plagiosum
GTTTCAAAAGTCTGCATTCTTACATTGCACACAGAATATTTGGCCAAAGAAAAAGATTGTGGCCATATTCCAATGGAATTGACAATGTAATATTTTAATTAATGTCTAAATTATGAACTTGTGACAATCTAAAGTGCTTTGCAGTCCCATCAATCAGTTCCCAAAACTCAAAGTAGGGACAGATGGTGTAGAATCTGTGTGGTTAGAATTGGGGAATGGCAAAGGTGAAAAGCCATAGTTGGAGTTATGTACACGTCCACAAACCGTAGTTAGGAGCTGGGTCGGACGTCACATCAGGAGGTAGAAAAGATGTGTCGGAAAGGCAAAGTTACAGTGATTGGGAGGATTTCAATATGCAGGTGGACTGGGAAAATCAGGTTGGCAGTGGTTTGCAAGGAAAGGAATTTGTGGAATGTCGACGAGATGGCTTTTTGGAGCAGCTTATGGTGCAGGCAACGAGCGAACGGGCAATATTGGATTTAGAATTGTGCAATGAGGCAGACTTGATAAGGGAGCTTAAGGTAAAGAAATCTTTATGGGGCAGTGATCATAATATCATTGAACCTACTCTTCAATTTGAGAGGGTGAAGATAGAATCAGAGTTAACAATATTACTGCTGAATAAAAGCAACTACAAAGGCATGAGGGAGGATCTGGGTTAAATTGACTGGGAGAGTAGGTTAGCAGGAAAGACAGTGGAACAGTAATGGTGGAAGTTTCTGGGAGTAATTCAGGAGATACAGCAGAGACTCATCCCAAGCTAAAAGAAGCATGGTATCGAGAGGATGAGGCAACAATGGCTGACAGGGAACAGAGTTAGCGTAAAAGCAAAAGAGAAATCAGGTAACTTGGCAAATGGCACTGGGAAACCAGAGGATTTGGAAGCTTAAAAATGCCAATATAGGGCAACAAAATAAGAAATAGGAGGAAGAAGATTAAATATGAGGGTAAGCTGGCCAGTAATATAAAAGACTGTAGGAGATTCTTTAGATACGTAAAGGGCAAAAGAGA
>NW_025115429.1:0-1011 GCF_004010195.1 Chiloscyllium plagiosum
CAGTATCTGTCACTCTACCCTGGCAATGTCCACTCTCTGTAACTCTAACACAGGCAATGTCCACCCTCTGTCACTCTAACACAGGCAATGTCCACTCTCGGTCACTCTACCCAGTCAATGTCCACTCACTGTCACTCTAACCAAGGCAATGTCCACTGTCAGTCTCTCTACCCTGGCAATATCCACTCTCTGTCACTCTACCCTGGCAATGTCCACTCTCTGTCACTCTCACTCAGGCAATGTCCACTCTCTGTCACTCTCATCCAGGCAATGTCCACTCACTGTCACTCGAACCAAGGCAATGTCAACTCTAAGTCACTCGACCCTAGCAATGTCCACTCTCTGTCACTCTACCCTGGCAATGTCTACTCTCTGTCACTCTAACACAGGCAATGTCCACTCTCAGTCACTATACTCTGGCAATGTCCACTCTCGGTCACACATAACCCGGGCAATGTCCACTCACTGTCACTCTAACACAGGCAATGTCCACTCTCGGTCACTCTACACAGGCAATGTCCTCTCTCTGTCACTCTAACACAGGCAATGTCCACTCTCGGTCACTCTCACCCTGGCAATGTCCAGTCTCTGTCACTCTAACCCAGGCAAAGTCCACTCTCTCTCACTCACACCCTGGCAATGACCAGACTCTGTCGCTCTCACCCAGGCAATGTCAACTCGCTGTCGCTCTCACCCAGGCAATGTCCATTCTCTTTCACTCTAACCTAGGCAATGTCCACTCTCTGTCACTCTACCCTGGCAATGTCCACCCTCTGTCACTCTAACACAGGCAATGTCCATTCTCCGTCACTCTACCCTGCCAACGTCCAGTCTTGGTCACTCTAACCCAGACAATGTCCTCTCTCAGTCACTCTAACCCAGGCAATGTCCACTCACTGTCACTCTACCCTGGCAATGTCCACTCTATGTCACTCTACCCTGGCAACGTCCAGTCTCGGTCACTCTAATCCAGGCAAAGTCCACTCACTGTCACTCTCAGCCAGGCAATGT
>NW_025115430.1:0-1011 GCF_004010195.1 Chiloscyllium plagiosum
TGAATTGGCCATGGGAAATTGTCCATAGGGTTCGGTGAAGGAGTAAATGTAGGAGAATGCGTCTGGGTGGGTTGGTCTTCGCCGGGTCGGTGTGGACTTGTTGAGCCAAAGGGCTTGTTTCCACACTGAAAGTAATATAATATAATCTAATCTAAATTATCCAATCAGGCCTTATCCTGTGAGTATAACGGTGTCGGACTGTTTCCTGACTGGGACCGTGGTGCTGGAAAAGCACAGCAGGTCAGGCAGCATTCGAGGACCATGGGAAAGTATGTTTCAGGCTTAATCCCTTCATCAGGAATGAGGCTTGTGGGCAGAGGGTCTGAGAGATAAATGGGAGGGGGCTGGGCAGGAGCTGGGGCTGGGGGGAAGGGAGCTGGGACTGTGATCGGGAGATGGAGATGGGGAGAGGTGATAGGTCAGAGAGGATGGGGGAAGGTCATGGACAGGTCAAAGAGTTCCCCGGAACGTTCTGTCCCCAACATTCTATAACTGCCATTCCCCGGAACGTTCTGTCCGCGACATTCTATACCTGACATTCCCAGGAAAGTACTCTCCCTGACATTCTTTGTGAACGGCTGGACGTCAGTGAATTGAAAAAAACGATAAGATCCCGAGGGAAGGAATACGTTTTCCCTGCGTTTAAGTTTCTCCACGTCACAGGATCGACCGCAATTTAGACCAAAATACAGAAATCCCCAAAATCCATTTGTCTTCAGGAAACTGGGAGAGAATCCTTCAGGACAGCAACGTTTCCACCCTCCGTATTAGGAACTGGGAAGGAGTGACCTGTGTCTGCTCTCGAGTGATCGAGTGTGTGGGAATGTTCTAGAAACCATCTGTCCTTATGGATGTGTCTCTGTGTGTTTGGGGAGGGAGGGTTTCTTGTGGTTTATGTCACATTTTTGTCAGTAATTCCAATCTTCCCATTTGTTATTCCAGCTCCAATTATTTTAATAAATCCCTGAATACAGGGAGACATTTGAAAATCTCACTGGGTCCCCGATCAAA
>NW_025115431.1:0-1011 GCF_004010195.1 Chiloscyllium plagiosum
GCTCATTAATCAATATACACCTCCATCACACAGAAACACAGTGCTCATTAATCAATATACACCTCCATCATACAGAAACACAGTGCTCATTAATCAATGTACACCGCCATCACGCAGAAACACAGTGCTCATTAATCAATATACAACTCCATCACACAGAAACACAGTGCTCATTAATCAATATACATCGCCATCACACAGGAACTCAGTGCTCATTAATCAGTATACATATCGCCATCACACAGGAACACAGTGCTCATTAATCAGTATACACCACCATCACACAGGAACACAGTGCTCAATAATCAGTATATACATCGCCACCACACAGGAACACAGTGTTCATTAATCAGTATACACCGCCATCACACAGGAACACAGTGCTCATTAATTGGTATACACCACCATCACACAGGAACACAGTGCTCAATAATCAGTATATACATCGCCATCACACAGGAACACAGTGCTCATTAATCAGTATACACCGCCATCACACAGGAACACAATGCTGATTAATCAATATGCACCGCCATCACACAGGGACACAGTGCTCATTAATCAATATGCACCACCATCACACAGGAACACAGTGCTCATTAATCAGTATACACCGCCATCACACAGGAACACAGTGTGCTCATTAATTAGTATACACTGCTGTCACACAGGAACACAGATATCATTAATCAGTATACACACCGCCATCACACAGGAACACAGTGCTCATTAATCAGTGTACACCGCCGTCACACAGGAACACAGTGCTCAAGAATCAGTATGTACCGCCGTCACACAGTAACACAGTGCTCAATAATCAGTATACACCGCCATCACACAGGAACACAGTACTCATTAATCAATATACATCGCCATCACACAGTAACACAGTGCTCATTAATCAGGATACACCACCCTCACACAGGAACACAGTGCTCAATAATCAGTATACACATCGCCATCACACAGTAACACAGTGCTCATTAATTAGTATACACCACCCTCACACAG
>NW_025115432.1:0-1011 GCF_004010195.1 Chiloscyllium plagiosum
ACCACCAGCACCTGCACCAGCACCAGCAGGAGCAGCAGCACCAGCACCACCAGCAGCAGGACCACCAGCAGCAGGAGCACCTGCACCTGCACCACCAGCACCTGCACCAGCACCAGCAGGAGCAGCAGCACCAGCACCACCAGCAGCAGGACCAAGGGAGAGAGGGAAAGAGGGAGGGAGGGAGGGAGACAGGGAGGGAGGGAGGGAAGCTGTCTGGAGCGGACACGGGTGCGAGAGGGGACAGCAGCAGGAGCAGAGGAGCACCAGCAGCAGCACCACCAGCAGCAGGAGCAGCAGCACCAGCAGGAGCAGCACCAGCAGAGGAGCACCAGCAGCAGCACCACCAGCAGCAGGAGCAGCAGCACCAGCACCACCAGCAGCAGGAGCACCTGCACCTGCACCACCAGCACCTGCACCAGCACCAGCAGCACCAGCACCACCAGCAGCAGGACCACCAGCAGCAGGACCACCAGCAGCATGAGCACCTGCACCAGCACCACCAGCACCTGCACCAGCACCAGCAGGAGCAGCAGCAGCAGCAGCACCAGCAGGAGCAGCACCAGCACCAGCAGCAGCAGGAGCAGCAGCAGCACCAGCTGCAGCAGCAGACGCACTGGCCCAAGGCTGTCACCTGGATAACCCCTGGTGTGAACTTACCCACCCACCCCACTGCCCCAGTCACAACCTCAGCTCCGGGAGCTTTGCTGCTGCTTGGTGGGGGTTCTCGGAGATGGAGAGGAAGACAACCGTCCAACCACAGACTCCATTGACACTTCCCACTGCCGGGGAAAGGCGGCCAAACAGCCACGCCAGGTCAGGAATGCTCTCCTCCTCCCTGTTCCTTCAGACAGAAGGTACACAACCGTGAACACATACACCAGCAGGTTCAGCAACAGCTTCCTCCCCGCTGTTATTACACGCAGTCATTCTGCACCAAAAACAGACCCTGCTTTAGTGCACCTCCCGTGCGGTGTAACTCTGTCCCCCTGGCTCTGTCCCAGCACCCGATCA
>NW_025115433.1:0-1011 GCF_004010195.1 Chiloscyllium plagiosum
GCATGTTGTATATGTAATCCTTACGGCTGATCAACATGTTGTATGCGCAATCCTTTCTGATATTCACCATGTTGAATGTGCAATCATTACTTCTGTTCACTATGTTGTATGCGCAATCCTTACTGCTGTCCACCATGTTGTATGTGCAATCTTACTGCTATTCACCATGTTGTATGTGCATTAATACTGTTGTTCACCATGTTGTATGTGCAATCCTTACTGCTGATCACCATGTTGTATGTGCAATCCTTACTGCTATTCACCATGTTGTATGTGCAATCCTTACTGATATTCACCATGTTGAATGTGCAATCATTACTTCTGTTCACTATGTTGTATGCACAATCCTTACTGCTGTTCAACATGTTGTATGTGCAATTCTTACTGCTGTTCACCATGTTGTATGTGCAATCCTTACTGCTGTTCACGATGTTGTATGCACAATCCTTACTGCTAATCACCATGTTGTATGTGCAATCCTTACTGCTGTTCAACATGGAGTCTGTGCAAACCTTACTCCTGATCACCATGATGTATGCGCAATCCTTACTGCTGTCCACCGTGTTGTATGCGCAATCCTTACTGCTGATCACCATGTTGTATGTGCAATCTTACTGCTGTTTCAACATGTTGATCACCATGTTATATGCACAATTCTTACTGCTAATCACCATGTTGTATGTGCAATCTTTCTGCTGATCTACATGGAGTCTGTGCAAACCGTACTCCTGATCATCATGTTGTGTGCGCAATCCTTACTGCTGTCCACCATGTTGTATGCGCAATCCTTACTGCTGTTCACCATGTTGCATGTGCAATCTTGCTGCTGTTCAACATATAGTTTGTGCCATCCTTACTGCTGTTCACCATAATGTATGTACAATCTTACTTCTGTTCAACACGTTGCCTGTGCAATCCTTACTGCTGTTCACCATGTTGTATGCGCAATCCTTACTGCTGTCCACCATGTTGTATGCACAATCCTTACTGCTGAACACCATGTTGTATGTG
>NW_025115434.1:0-1011 GCF_004010195.1 Chiloscyllium plagiosum
CAAGGAGCTATGAACCTGCAGTCCAAGGTCTCTGTTTAGCAACACTCCCCAGGACCCTACCATTAAGTGTATAAGTCCTGCTCTTTGTTGGTGAGGTACAGCCGATTTGGTGAAGTGTGGTTGTTTATGGGCATGCACACTTCCCGTGCCACGTCCAAGGCTGTGTGTTGGTGGGTTGGTGTATTTTATCCACCCCTCTCCTTATTTATTTTTCTCTCTCCTCTCTGTTCTTTGTCAGGCGAGGGAATCCCGGTGCACCGCTGCGTGCTGGCTGCTTTCAGCCCCTTCTTCCTCCAGCGATTCTCCGAGAGTGATGCCCACCCCAAGAAGGTGTCCATGGAGCTGCCGGGGCTGAGGGCGGACACACTGAGGGCCTTGCTGCGGTTCATGTACACGGCACAGATCCAGCTGCCCCGAGACGAGACGGCCGAGGCATTCCTGCGGGCAGCACGCGGGCTCGGTATCCTCGGGCTCTCCGGGGGGAGCGGGACATCTCCCGGCTCCCCCGCCCTCCGGGGAGACAGCTCGCCCCCTGCCCCCCTGGGCGGGAATGCCCGCGGCTCCGAGACTGAGGCCAAACCCGAGGCCCCGGTGCTGTCCGTGCAGGTGCCCGGTGGGAATGACCGTGTGTCCGAGACTGATACCAAACCCGAGGCTCCGGTGGTGTCCGTGCAGGTGCCCGGTGGGAACGCCCGTGTGTCCGAGACTGATACCAAACCCGAGGCCCCGGTGGTGTCCGTGCAGGTGCCCAGTGGGAACGCCCATGTATCCAAGACTGATACCAAACCCGAGGCCCCGGTGCTGTCCGCGCAGGTGCCCAGTGGGAATGACCGTGTGTCCGAGAATAATTCCAAACCCAAGGCCCCGCTGGTGTCCGTGCAGGGGCCCGGTGGGAACGCCCATGTATCCAAGACTGATACCAAACCCAAGGCCCCGGTGGTGTCCGCACAGGCGCCCGTTGGGAACGCCCGTGTGTCCGAGAACAATTCCAAACCCAAGGCCCCGGTGGTG
>NW_025115435.1:0-1011 GCF_004010195.1 Chiloscyllium plagiosum
TTCTCCGTGTCACAGTATCATTCTCCGTGTCGCAGTGTCATTCTCCGTGTCACATTTTCATTCCACATGTCACAGTGTCATTCTTCGTGTCACAGTGCCATTCTCCGTATCACAGTGTCATTCCCCATGTCACAATGTCATTCCCCGTGTCACAGTGTCATTCCCCGTGTCACAGTGGCCTTTTCCATGTCACAGTGTCATTAACCGTGTCACACTGTCATTCTCCATGTCACAGTGTCATTCCCCATGTCGCAGTGTCATTCTCCATGTCACAGTGTCATTCTCTATGTCACAGTGTCATTCTCCGTATCACAGTGTCATTCTCCGTGTCACAGTGTCATTCTCCCTGTCGCTGTGTCATTCTCCGTGTCACAGTGTCATTCTCCATGTCACAGTGTCTTTCCCCGTGTCACAGTGACATTCCCCGTGTCACACTGTCATTCTCCATGTCACAGTGTCATTAGCCGTGTCACACTGTTATTCTCCATGTCACAGTGTCTTTCCCCGTGTCACAGTGTCATTCCCCGTGTCACAGTGTCATTCACCGTGTCACAGTGTCATTCTCCATGTCACAGTGTCATTCCCCATGTCACAGTGTCATTCTCCGTGTCACAGTGTCATTCCACATGTCACAGTGACATTCTCCGTGTCGCAGTGTCATTCTCCATGTCATGGTGTCATTCCCCTTGTCACAGTGTCATTCACCGTGTCACAGTGTCATTCCCCATGTCACAGTGTCATTCTCCGTGTCGCAGTGTCATTCCCCGTGTCGCAGTGTCATTCTCTGTGTGACAGTGTCATTCCCAATGTCGCAGTGTCATTCTCCGTGTCACAGTGTCATTCTCCATGTCGCAGTGTCATTACCCGTGTCGCACTGTCATTCCCTGTGTCGCAGTGTCATTCTCCATGTCACAGTGTAATTTCCCGTGTCACAGTGTCATTCTCCGTGTCACAGTGCCAATCTCCGTGTCACAGTGCCGTTCTCCGTGTCACAGTGTCATTCCCTGTGTC
>NW_025115436.1:0-1011 GCF_004010195.1 Chiloscyllium plagiosum
GACAGAGACAAATGTATCTATTTCAGATCTACTGCACTTCAGCCGCTTCTGGACTGTTTCCATAGGGAAGGTGCAATCCCAGGCTCAGAGAGCGTCAGCCCCCACTGGAAGTAAAGTGGGTGAGAGAGCGGCCATTCAGCATAAAGGAACCCCTTACCCCTCCCACTTCACCCACTAAACGGGATTCAAGATGTGACTCTCAGCAGCGGTAACAGCAGAGTCCAACCTGAATCCCTGCGCCATCTCACTTGTGAAGTTGCTGGTGTCTCCACAAGTTGTACGACTGGGTGAAGCCCTTCCCACACACTGGACAGGTGAACGGCCGCTCCTTGGTGTGGATGCGCTGGTATTTGCGCAGGGTGGAGGAATCACAGAAATCATTGCTCCACATGGGACAGGTGAACGGCTTCTCCCCGGTGTGGACGTGGAAGCTGAGCAGCAGGTGATACGACTGGGTGTAGCCCTTCCCGCACAAGGAGCAGGAAAACGGTTTCTCCCCGGTGTGCATCCGCTGGTGCGGTAGCAGGTGGTGTGACTGAGTGAAGCCCTGCCCACACACGGGGCAGATGAACGGGTTCTTGCTGGTGTGGACCCACTGGTGGGCCAGGAGGTGGTGTAACTGAGTGAAGCCTTTCCTGCAGAGTGCAGGTGAACAGCCGCTGCCCGGTGAGCAAACGCCAATGAATCTCCAGCACAGATGGCGAAGAGAAACCATTCCCACACTCCCCACATTTCCACGGTTTCTCCATGGTGCAGGTCCCCTCGTCTGTATCAGACCATAACAGTCAGTTGAAAATTCACTCACGCTTACAGCATGTGTGTGGTGTTAATGGTGAACCCGCTGATAATTGGAACACTCTCATTCAGTCTGTCAAGATTGTTCCAGTCCCTACTCTGGTGTGAGGGTATGTGAGACTCTGAGTTTCCAGTCACACTGACGTTTAAAACCTAACTAAGCAGACAGACCTTCTCCCCTTAGTTTTCAAGGCCATCAATATCCACGTCCTCGTG
>NW_025115437.1:0-1011 GCF_004010195.1 Chiloscyllium plagiosum
TCACTATTATTGTGTGTGGCGCAGGTGTGTCCCGACTGTGTCAATATAACCTGTGGGTAACTTACACATTCTGTTGCTTTAACTGTGAGTTAATTTAGAATCAGAAAACCCGTCACAGTGAAAAGTGAGGCCATGCAGCCCACCTTTGCTGTGCTGGCACCAAACAATAAGGAAATGTCTGTGTGGTTCGATTGATTGACTTTATTTGATTGTTTGATTGTCACATGTACCTGAGTACAGTGAAAACATTGGTTTGCAGACCACACTAATCAAGGACATGCAGATTACCGTGTGAGTAATAATAACATTTTGGACAGATTAAGGCTTTCAGGTTAATTCACACAGGACGTGCGCTCGGCAAGATCCACATGAACAGAATCAGCATCATTTGAAGTTAGGGAATCCATTTCTCAGTCTAGTAACGGCCGACAAGAAGTTGCTGGTGCATGTCTTGAAGCTTCGGTATCTTGATCTGACCTTGATCTCATCGAAATCTTGCCTTCTGAGTCAAAAATAGAATTAAATGCAAAACTCCAGGGCTCAAGTGTGACTTCTCACACGTACATCACTCACCCGAGGCGACATCACACCCAAGACCAACGAGCCAGAACCGCAGCTTGTGCGTGATCTATAAATCAGTTGAATCACATTGTTTAAAAATAGGCTTTTTCTGTTGTTTCGGAGTAAAGGCAGCATTAAGATTTAATAACAGTTCCTTGCCATTCTGACTTCCGGTTTCCCGGAAACTGTGCTAGCCACTTTCCCTGCGAGCGGGCTCCCACCATTGGCAGCTGGACGAACTCATCTTCTATTGGCAATCAGTGTCGTGGGAGAGAAACGTGTTCGCGCTCTTCAGCTCCATATCAAACACGGGTTTAGGGATCGGGGCGGGGGCTCGAGGGAGTGGGAGTTATGAAAATTCTGGAAAACTGTACAAAAGGGAGATCACCCATGCACAGGAACCCATCTTCTTTTGGAAACCTTGTTCAAATAACGCCATCTGAAACAAAT
>NW_025115438.1:0-1011 GCF_004010195.1 Chiloscyllium plagiosum
AATTCCAATGAATTACTATTTATTGCAGTGACGTGCCATGCAATGCTGTTCGGTGGTCTAAAACTGCTCTGCTGCTTGTGTCCTTGGCAAGTAATAGCCAGAATTTACATTCAGACTGACTCTATTTCATGATCTGATGCCAAATGCTTTCTCTGTAATGCCTTTCTTACCCATTATTGTTAGCGTCGTTCAGAGTTTGCACAAGGTTGTGAACCATTGAATATTTATGTTCCACCTTTTGTTCGCCCTGTAACTACATCTCTCTGGTGTCTAAATCCCTTTTATCTCTGTCACAAATCCATCTACCTTGTTGTAGAGACTTTGTCCATTAATAAAAAACATGATTTACTCGTTCCACAATTTCCTGTCACAAATGGATTTGTTGATCTACAGTCTTCGTTAAACTTTGTCCCATCCTGTTCCTTTCTGTTGCCTTCGGTCACATTCCCATGCTGCTGTGATGCTTCACCTTTTCGCTTTGGATTTGGAAAGCTCCTTTCACCTGAAGCCTGTCCCTGCATCCTCTCTGTCAGTTTAAAACCATGTCCATAAATCTACCAAAGTGATTGGCCAAGACATTCTTCCACTGGAACTGTGCTGGGACCAATCTGAATGGATTTTTAAAAAAATCAGGTATGGGATGTGGGTGTCTCTGGCTGACTAACCTTTATTGTCTATCCTTTGCTGCCGTTGAGCTAAGCAGCTGGCTCGCCCATTTCACAGGGTAATTGAGAGGCAAACACTTTGCAGTGGGTATGTCGTGCAGACCACAAGAGAGTGAACTGTTGTCTTTCTCTGAAGGTCAAGTGTTTGGATTTTTTTATCAATACTTATTTATGGATTGTTAATTTCAATTTTTAAAACATATATTCATTTAAAATTCCACATGGTTAGAAGTTAGAAAGAAGAAGCGGGGTGGCCACTTTGTTGGGACTGTATTGTAGACTGTTGTAGACCCAACAGATACCAGAGGAGCAAATGTGTAGCGAGATTGCAGATAACTATAAGAAT
>NW_025115439.1:0-1011 GCF_004010195.1 Chiloscyllium plagiosum
AGCAGGTGCATGGCCTTCTGGGGATAATTCAGGAAGCACAGCTGAAACTCACGCCTATCACGTGCTTCTGGTCCCAGAAATAGACCCCCTAAATCGGTCCTGACAGTAATGCTCACCAGTTTGTGATTGAATACTCTCCATGAGAGACTTTGTCAACCATGGATGCATCATCTTCTTATAGAGTCTTTCTGTTTGATCAAAAACAATAATTGCTGAGTGTTACTGGGTATATGTTTGTATGTCTGACCATGCATGCCCACTGACCTTGCTTTCGGTCTATTTCCACATCCTGCTTCAGAACAGATGTAACCCAGCAATCCTCAATCTCTGTGCCTGGTTCATTTCTAACATTCAGGGAAACATCTGCAAGTGGCTGACCACATGATCAGTTGACAGTGACTCAATTCTCGTAGTTTCTGCATCTCTGTCATTTCTGTGTGGTGATACCATATTCCCGTGAGCAGTCTTTGATATGACCTCCTTTTCCTTCAAAATAGAAATCCCCTTAAATCTTGTCGGTTGAGCCTCCAGCTGTGACTGTCCCAACTCCTGGGCTTCTGGTCTCACCCCTTGCCCTCCTTCCTCGAACAATAACAGAGATCCCTTTGTCCTCACTTCCCACTGCAGTAGAATCCATATTCACAGAATATTCGTCATCTACTTCCACTACTCCCTGCACGACAGTGCCATTAAACATATGCAATATCGAATATTACAGCGCAGTACAGGCTCTTCGGTCCTCGACGTTGTGCCGAACTGTGAAACCAAGCTGCAGTCCGTCTAAACTACACCATTTTATTTTCATACATATATAAATTCAAAGACAATTTAAATACCATAATGGTGACCAGTCTACTCCTGTTGCAGGTTCGATGATTCTACTACACTCTGATCAAAGAAAATACCACTGCCATCTGACAGATGTCTGTCACCCCTCAATGTAAAGCTATTTCCCCTCGTGTGAGCAATCACCATCCGAAAAAAATGCGCTCACTGTCTACGCTATCTAAA
>NW_025115440.1:0-818 GCF_004010195.1 Chiloscyllium plagiosum
GTATTGTAGAGACCAGCAGTCCCTGTGCGTATTCTAGAGAATAGCAGTCCCTGTGTGTATTGTAGAGAATAGCTGTGCCTGTGCGTATTGTAGAGAATAGCAGTCCCTGTGCGTATTGTAGAGAACAGCAGTCCCTGTGTGTATTAAATAGAATAGCAAACCCTGTGCGTATTGCAGAAAATATGAGCCCCTGTGTGTATTGCAGAGAACAGCAGTCCCTGTGTGTATTGTAGAGAATAGCAGTCCCTGTGTGTATTATGGCGAATAGCAGTCGCTGTGCGTATTGTCGAGAATAGCAGTCCTTGTACATATTTTCAAGAATAGCAACCCCTGTGCGTATTGAAGAGAATAGCAGTCCCTGTGTATATTGTAGAGAATAGCAGTCCCTGTGTATATTATGGCGAATAGCAGTCACTGTGCGTATTGTAGAGAATAGCAGTTCCTGTGTGTATTGTAGAGAACAGCAGTCCCTGTGTGTATTATGGCGAATAGCAGTCGCTGTGCGTATTGTAGAGAATAGCAGTTCCTGTGTGTATTGTAGAGAACAGCAGTCCCTGTGTGTATTGTAGAGAACAGCAGTCCCTGTGCGTATTGTAGAGAACAGCAGTCCCTGTACGTATTGTAGAAAACAGCAGTCCCTGTGCGTATTGTAGAAAACAGCAGTCCCTATACGTATTGTAGAGAATAGCAGTCCCTGTGCTAATTGTAGAGAATAGCAGTCCCTGTGCGTATTGTAGAGAATAGCAGTCCCTGTGCGTATTATAGAGAAGAGCAGTCCCTGTGCGTATTATAGAGAAGAGCAGTCCCTGTGCGTATTG
>NW_025115440.1:906-1011 GCF_004010195.1 Chiloscyllium plagiosum
CCCTGTGCGTATTGTAGAGAATAGCAGGCCCTGTGCGTATTGTAGAGAATAACAGTCCCTGTGTGTATTATAGAGAATAGCAGTCCCTGTGCATATTATAGAGAA
>NW_025115441.1:0-1011 GCF_004010195.1 Chiloscyllium plagiosum
CTGGAGTGTGCAGGCTTCCTGGAGAAGGGATGGTATTTTAAATTTAAACGGGAAAGCGCCGAGGAGTGGCAGATGGAGTTTAGTTTTGATTAATGCGAGATATTGGATTTGGTAAATCAAACAAGGGCAGGACCTGCACAATTAAACGTAGGGCTTTTGGCAGTGTTAAAGGACAGAGACCTCGGCCGTCACGTATAGTTCTTTAAAATTGCCTCTCATGTAGTTAGTGCAGTTAATAAGATGGATTAACCTGGATATTACTGGGAATGAAGGGATTGAACTATAAGGAGAGGCTGGATAGGCTGTGGCCTTTTTCACTGGAGAGTAGGAGATGGAGGAGTTTATAAAATCATAAGGGGTACAGATAAGCTGAAGGACTGATGTCTTTTCCCTAGAGTTGGAGATTCAAAACTGAGTGATATGTTAAGGTGCGAGGAAAAATATTTACTAAAGTCATGAGAGGTAATTATATTAGACAGAAGCTGGCTTGTGTGTGGAATGAACTTCCAGAGGAAGTGATAAAAGAAGGGACAGTTACAACGTTTAAAGGACATTTAGATCAGTACATGGATAAGACATGAGTTTGGATGGTACTGTGAGCAGCTGCCCTCTCCCTCCCCCTCTCTGAATGAATCCCTGTTGGTTTCCACCCTCTACCAATGCCTGTATAGTGGCATGGGGCCGCCAGCAGCGGGTGGCATTGCATCACTTTAAGCACCACAGAGACTGCCAGACCTGCCCAACGCAGAGACACAGATACACACACACGGGAATTGTTAGGACACAACATTGAGCTCATCTGGTAATTTAAACTAAACATAAATAAATGCTCAATTTGCCTTGTAAACTGACAAAATATGAGTGATAGATAACTCACAAATTCCATTGTTTAAATAAAAACAACAATGTATTTTTTGACACTGAAAGTGAATTGAAAGAAACCCGATATCTCTTAACTGCTTATTACCCGACTCCAACTCTCTAGCAATATACTGTTTCTGGGTTTGCCAT
>NW_025115442.1:0-1011 GCF_004010195.1 Chiloscyllium plagiosum
TGTATATATCTGCTTAATGACAGGAGACGGGGTAGTACTGAAGATATGCGTGTATGTTTCTGTGTATATCTGTTTAATGGCAGGAGACAGGGTGGTGCTGAAGAAATGCATGTTACTTCTGTGCATATCTGTTTATTTGCAGGAGACAGGGTGTTGGAGGAGGACAGTGTGTGCGTGTCTCTGTGTATATATGTTTAATTTCAGGAGACAGGGTGGTGGTGGAGAGATGTGTATATGTGTTGCTGGATATATCTGTTTATGGGTCGGAGATGGGGTTTCGTGAAGGTTTGTGTACGTGTGTGTGTTTCTGTGTATATCTGTTTAAGTGCTGGTGACAGGGTGGTGATGGAGGGTTGTGTGTGTATTTCTGTCTATCTCTGCTCAATATCAAGAGAACACGGTGGTGTTGGAGGATTGTGTGTGTGTTTCTGTGTATATTTATTTAAGGGCAGGAGACAGGGTGGTGATGGAGGATTGTGTGCATGTTTCTGTGTATATCTGTATAATGGCAGGAGACAGGGTTATCGTTGAGGGTTGTGTGTGTGTGTTTCTGTGCATATCTGATTAATGGCAGGAAACAGGGTGGTGGTCGAGGGATGTGTGCGTGTTTCAGTGCATTTCTGTTTAATGGCAAGAGACAGGGTGGTGATGGAGGATTGTGTGTGCATTTCTGTGTGCACCTGTTTAATAGCAGGAGACGTGTTGGAACTGAGTTGGAAGCGTGTCATTTTTTTAACGTTATCAAGATGTCAATTACGGTGGAAAACAAAGAGCTATTGGAAACAGAAAGCGGAAAGGTAGAATGGCTTCAACTTTCAGTGTTGGATACCACTGAGCCGCAGCACGAGCGGTTGCGGCTTTATTCTGTAGTGTAGTGGTCATCACCTGCGCCTACCATGCGAAAAGTCCCCACTTCGAAACTGAGTGGAAGCTGCTTTGCTTTTCAACTGCAGCCTTTTACATGGACAAGAACGGAGCTTACTTGTTTGCTTTCACATCTGCAAACTTGCC
>NW_025115443.1:0-1011 GCF_004010195.1 Chiloscyllium plagiosum
TGCAGCAGTACGAGGACATATGCAGGAATAGAACGGGTAGGACTAATACTATTGTGCAAGAGGTGGAAGTAGGGAATGCTAGTCTGATAAAACAACACTCAACAAGTTAAGTCATTTCAAAACCACATAGGCCAAGAAGGAAGTGGATGTGACGCTCAATGATGCTCTTCATCGAACTGAGGCAGAGTGAGTGGAGATCGTCGATCATGTTACTTCTCAAACCTGACGGGACTCAACGGTTTTGTATGGATTATCGGAAGGTCAATACTCTGGCTAAGCCGGATTCCTATCCAATATCACTCTTGAGGTGATTGGACAAGACAGTTACATCACAAAATTAGACTTACTGTGTGGTTATTGGCAGATACCTTTGTCAGAAAGAGCGAAAGAAGTTTCTGCAATTGTTACCCCAATGGGCTATATCAATTCAAAATGATGCCCTTTTGAATGAAGAATGCACTAACTATATTCCAAAGACGAATGAACAGAATTGTGATCGGATGAAGAAATAGTGCTATTTATCTTGATGATGTTATTTTCAGCCATCCATGGATCGATCAAAGCTCTTTGAATGAAGATTAAAAGCAAATCTTCTAATGGTAAGTTGACCTCAAGGAATAAGAAGACAAAGGTAATTTTCTACGACATTCTTCAAAGAAAGACGAGTTTCAGTTTGGGGACTGGGCAGATTCTACCGGAGGTTTGTTCCAAACTTCAGCAGCGTGCTGACACCGCCAAAAGAGTTAAAAAAGAATAACATGAACTTTCAGCAGACAGAACAGTGCCGGGTGGCATTTGAGAGTTTAAAATCCGTATTAAGCGCAACACCAATTTTAGCCACATCAAATATTTTGCTATTATAGAATCGATGCTCGATATATAGAGTTTAAAATTGCCTTGATTCAGGAAGCTGACAATGGAACTGAACCGCCAATTAGCTACTCTTAAAGAAACTCAATTTACATAAAAAAAAGATCCTCTTCCATCGAGAAAGAGTTCTTATGTTTGGAA
>NW_025115444.1:0-1011 GCF_004010195.1 Chiloscyllium plagiosum
CTTAAAGGGATGACAAGCACTTCAAAAACATTTTCAGGAACTGCAACTGCTTCTCACTCCTGTCTGACACAAAGAAACCGGGAAACGTGGCCATGTCATGGCTAACAAGCGATATTAGGCATAGCATTGCACTCACGGAGCCTTACAAATTGGCTGAAAATAGCAGCAAACATCAGACATCAGCAGAAGATGAAGAAAGAATTAATACAGAACGAAAATGTCGTTTAACATGTAGCATATAAAGAATTGTTAAAGCTCCTGAAGGTATATGAATTGAAAAAAAAAACGATTATTGAAAACAATTCCCTTACAATGAGAAACAGAGGATGTTATAATGCGGGATAAATATATAGCACACCAAATAAATATGTATATTGGTTCTGTCATCACAGATGATAAAAGTAATATTCCGAAAATGCTGGGAAGAAAAAGAGAGGGAGGAACTGAAAGAAATCAGTATTATCAGGGAGATAGTGTTGTGGGAATTGATGAGATTAAAGACAGTAAATTCCACCAACTGCGAATCAAACAGAGGTGTACATAAAGTCACCCTAAATGCAGTGAATGCGTTCTGTAACCAGAGTGTGGAGTCTAAATAGAGTAAATTAATTGTCATATTTCAATATTCTATCGACTCTGAAACAATATCTAGGGCTTGGAGTTCAGTTAATATGACGCCACGATTTATAAAAGGAAGTAGTGAGAAAACATGGAATGACAGAAAAGTTAGCCTAACACTGGAAAACAGTAATTTGATTGGACAGAGCCAGCATGAATTTACGAAACTAAAATAGGAAAGGCGATCTCGTCTTCTTGTACACAAATCGCTGAACGTAAGCATGCAGTAACAGCAGCAGGTGAGGAAGGCAAACGGTGTGTTAGCCTTTGTACTGAGAGGATTTGAACACATGAGCAGGGAAGACTTGCTGAAATTGTGCAGGGTCTTGTTGACAGCACAACCGAGAGTGCAGTTTAGGGATCGTTATCTGATAAAGGATGTTCTCCATTCGG
>NW_025115445.1:0-1011 GCF_004010195.1 Chiloscyllium plagiosum
TTTTTAATTGAATTTAAATTCCCCCATCTGCCACTGTGGGATTTGAGCCTGTGTCCCCAGAACCATATCTGGGTCTCTGTGCATTAATCACAGAAGGTTAGTGTGTAGGTACAGCAAGTCATCAGGAAAGCTCATAGAACATTATGGTGCAGTGTGAGGGGAATCTGAAAGCAAGACTTCATTGAAACAAACAAGATCCTGAGGGTCCTTGACCGGGTGGATGTGGAAAGGATGTTTCCACTTGTGGGAGAGTCCAGAACTAGGGATCACTGTTTAAAATTAAGGGAGAGTCCATTCAAAACAGAGATTAGGAAACATGTTTTTCTCTCAGAGATTGTCAGTCTTTGGAATTCCCCTCCTTAAAAGGCAGTGGATGCAGAATTTAGAATCCCTCCAGTGTGGAAACAGGTCCTTCAGCCCAACAAGTCCACACAAACCCTCCGAAGATTAACTAATCCAGACCCATTTCCCGACCCTATATTTACCGTAGGAAGGGGTAGATAGATTCTTGATGACTGAACGGATGGAACATTATCAGAGAATGTAGAGTTGAGGTTAAAATCAGATCAACCACGATCTTATTGAATGGGGAGCAGGTTCAAAGGGCCGAGTGGCCTACTTTTGTTCCTTGCCCATATGTTGTCTCACACACCTTCGCACAAGCAAAGACTGCCACTCGTATTTTCTACCTACAGATTAAGCTGCTTGAGCAATAGGCCTCATCTGCACAGTGTTTTCTCCAGCCTTTCACTGTGAGGTTAAAGATAATGGTCCCATAATCAATCCATTAACTCTATTGGTTGGTTTATTTAAAACAATAAAATAAATTACAAGTCATGAAACAGACATTACAGCAAGCAATAATAGGCAGCAGGATGGCTCAGTGGTTAGCACTGCTGCCTCACCGTGCCAGGGAACCGTCTCAGTTGGGTCTGTGTGGAGTCTGCACATTCTTCCTGTGTCTGCGTGAGGTTCCCACGGGTGCTCTGGTTTCCTCCCACAGTCTAAAGA
>NW_025115446.1:0-1011 GCF_004010195.1 Chiloscyllium plagiosum
GGGCTTATCTTATGAAGAGAGTTTGACTGAGCTTGGACCTTTTTCATTGGAAAAAAGAAGGAAGAGAGGAGACCTAATTGAGGTGTATAAGATAATGAGAGGCATAGATAGAGTTGATAGCCAGACACTTATTCCCAGGGCAGTAATTGTTAACACGTGGGGTCATAGTTTTGGCGGAAAGTATAGAGGGGATGTCAGAGGCGGGTTCTTTACGCAGAGAGTTGTGAGAGCATGGAATGCGTTGCCAGCAGCAGTTGTGGAAGCGAGGTCATTGGGGATATTTAAGAGACTGCTGGGCATGCATATGGTCACAGAAATGTGAGAGTTTGTACGTTAGGTTTACCTAACATGAGGATCAATGGTCGGCACAACATCGTGGGCTGAAGGGCCTGTTCTGAGCTGTACTGTTCTATGTTCTATATTCTATATTCTAAATATTCCACAGTTGAGAAGGCGATCTGGAGTTGTCAGGAGGACAGTGAAAATAGTACAGAGTCTTTACTCTCCGGCGCAATCTTAGAATGCGATAGTTAGAATTAAAAACAAGAGACGAGATTAAAGAAACAGAAACGAAAGGAAAATAAATCGTCCAGATCACTCCACCGCTGTCACCATGAGTATTGAACTAGGCTTGCGTAGATCTGAGACAATTCTTTATACTGATGACAACCACTTCAAGCCTGTGGAAAAATCTAAAGATAAAAATACCAGACTGGAGTTTATTGTTACCACCATTTAATTTGAAAATGATACGCTTGGCAGGGCAAGAGTACGTAACAGCCGACATGTTCCCACAACTTTGACGCAAGAAGACAAAGCTATTCGGGGGGTGGTAAATTATATAGAATCCCAACAGTGCGGAAACAGGCCCTTCGGCCCAACAAGTCCACACCGACCCTCAGCAGAGTATCCCTCCCAAACCCATTCCCCATTACTCTACATTTACCCCCGGCTAATACACCTAACCTACACATCCCTGAACACTATGAGCAATTTAGCACGGCCAATCCA
>NW_025115447.1:0-1011 GCF_004010195.1 Chiloscyllium plagiosum
ACACTCTGGAAAACAGGGTGACACACTCTGTCCTTCTCTGACACTCTCTGAGACACACTGTGACTCTCTCTGACACTCTCTGACACTCTCTGAGACACACTGTGACTCTCTCTGTCACTCTGGAAAACAATGTGATACTCTCTATCCCTCTCTGATACTCTCTGAGACACACTGTGACTCTCTCTGACACTCAGTGACAATCTCTGAGACACACTGTGACTCTCTCTGTCACTCTGGTAAACAATGTGACACTCTCTGTCCCTCTCTGACACTCTCTGAGACACACTGTGACTCTCTCTGACACTCTGGAAAACACCGTGACACTCTCTGCCCCTCTCTGTCAATCTCTGAGACACACTGTGACTCTCTCTGACACTGTGAAAAAAAATGTGACACTCTCTGTCCCTCTCTGACACTCTCTGAGACACACTGTGACCCTCTCTGACTCTCTGGAAAACAGTGTGACACTCGCTGTCCCTCTCTGACACTCTCTGAAACACACTGTGACTCTCTCTGACACTCTGGACAACAGTGTGACACTCTCTGTCCCTCTCTGTCACTCGCTGAGACTCACTGTGACTCTCTCTGACACGCTCTGAGACACACTGTGACTCTCTATGACACTCTGGAAAACTGTGTGACACTCTCCGACCCACTCTGACACTCTCTGAGACACACTGTGACTCTCTCTAACACTCTGGGAATCAGTGTGACACTCTCTGACCCTCTCTCACACTCTCTGAGACACACTGTAGCTCTCTGACACTCTGGAAAACAGTGTGACAC
Organism: Chiloscyllium plagiosum; assembly: GCF_004010195.1. NCBI lineage: Eukaryota > Metazoa > Chordata > Chondrichthyes > Orectolobiformes > Hemiscylliidae > Chiloscyllium > Chiloscyllium plagiosum. Next base: position 787 of record NW_025115447.1, read on the forward strand.
TCTCTGTCCCTCTCTGACACTGTCTGAGACACACTATGACTCTCTCTGACACTGAAAAATAGTGTGACACTCTCTGTCCCTCTCTGATACTCTCTGAGCCACACTGCGACTCTCACTGACATTCTGGAAAACAGTGTGACACTCTCTGTCCCTCTCTGACACTATCTGAGACACACTATGACTCTCTCTAATACTTTGGAAAACAGTGTGACACTCTCTGTCCGT
>NW_025115448.1:0-1011 GCF_004010195.1 Chiloscyllium plagiosum
CCTCCCTGCCCCGGAGGTCAACCTGGCGCCGGATTCAACTCTTAAGAAATTCAGCCTCTCGTCTGACCACAAAGCGAGACACCCCGGTACCGACGGGTCAGACAGGGCAGCACCCTCGCGGATGAAAGGGTGCGAGAGTACACGCCAGCCGAAATCAGCCGTGTGCGCGATCTCAGAGGAGAGAGTGGGAGCTCCACCTCCCTGGCTCCTCTCTCTGCCTCGGAACCATGGTGCTGAGAGAAATGGGATTCCGACACGCAAGGGAAACAGAGAGACGGCAACGGCCCCCCACATAAAGCCTCGCTCCAGGAGCGAGGGCAGTGCGCAGGCAAGCACAATACCGGGACTCGCTCCCAAACGCTCAATTTCAGACCACTGCCTCGGCAAGGCTGCGGCTTCTAGGCTTCACCGACATCACGGGGTGAAGGCCCATTTCGGAGGCAGAGGGGTGCCAACTCTTCCGACCCTGCCGTGGGATCCTGACTTTTCGCGGTGGACGCGCCCGGGAGCGACGGGGGAAGAACCACTCGGCCTGGAGCACCGGCCCCTTTAACAGGAAAACCGGCCCGCCAAGGGACCTCCCACACCGGACGGTCCGAACCAGATTGATCGAGGTGTGGACCGCAGCGAGGTCGCCCCTCGCACCACGCTCGCAGGTCCAGGTTGGAAACCTGGGTGACGAGCACCGCAGGGCGGCAGAGCCGACGCACTTTGCCGGATGGCACGGGAGGACCAGCCTATTCACCATAGCGGCCCACCCACTACCAGAGCCGGTCGTGCAGCGCGCGAGGCCTGCTCTCCTCGTAATGAGGCTTTAAGGGAGTGCTCAGCAAGGGTCAGCCCGCATTCTTCCTGGCAACACCCAAGGGAACCAGGCCACTCGCGTCTCTCGCCTTCATTTTCGACACGAGCGCCTGTGGAGGGATGGCCGGAGTCAACGTGGGGATTGCCCGCCCTCCAATCGTGTCAAGAGACCTCCCGCACAGGTCTCTGACCGACTCTTAGAACAGA
>NW_025115449.1:0-1011 GCF_004010195.1 Chiloscyllium plagiosum
GACCTACTCTTGGGAAATAAGGCAGGGCAGGTTAGTGAGGTGTCAGTGGGAGAGCATTTTGGGGCCAGTGGCCATAATTCTATACGTTTTAAAATAGTGATGGAAAAGGATGGACCAGATCTAAAAGTTGAAGTTCTAAATTGGAGAAAGGCCAATTTTGACAGTATTAGGCAAGAACTTTCAAAAGCTGATTGGAGGCAGATGTTCGCAGATAAAGGAACAGCTGGAAAATGGGAAGCCTTCAGAAATAAGATAGCAAGAATCCAGAGAAAGTATATTCCTCTCAGGGTGAAAGGGAAGGCTGGTAGGTACAGGGAATGCTGGATGACTAACGAAATTGAGGGTTTGGGTAAGAAAAAGAAGGAAGCATATGTCAGGTATGGACAGGATAGATCGAATGAATCCTTAGAAGAGTATAAGGAAAGTAGGAGTATACTTAAGAGTGAAATCAGGAGGGAAAACGGGGACATGAGATAGCTTTGGCAAGTAGAATTAAGGAGAATCCAAAGGGGTTTTACAAATATATTAAGGACAAAAGTGTAACTTTGAGGCCCCTCAAAGATCAGCAAGGCAGCCTTTGTGTGGAGACACAGAATATGGGGTAGATACTAAATGAATATTTTGCATCAGTATTTACTGTGGAAAAGGATATGGAAGATATAGACTGTAGGGAAATAGATGGTGACATCTTGCAAAATGTCCAGATTACAGAGGAGGAAGTGCTGGATGTCTTGAAATGCATAAAGGTGGATAAATCCCCAGGACCTGATCAGGTGTACCTGAGAACTCTGTGGGAAGCTAGAGAAGTGATTGCTGAGCCTCTTGCTGAGATATTTGTATCATCAATAGTCACAGGTGAGGTGCCGGAAGACTGGAGGTTGGCAAATGTGGTGCCACAATTTAAGAAGGGTGGCAAGGACAGGCTAGGGAACTATAGACCGGTGAGCCTGACCTCAACGGTGGGCAAGTTGTTGGAGAGAATCCTGAGGGACAGGATGTGCATTTGTTTGG
>NW_025115450.1:0-1011 GCF_004010195.1 Chiloscyllium plagiosum
AACTTTTAGGTCTGATATATTATTTTCAATCACCATTTTAATGTTAATAGAATTGGGGTTGTTGGCCCTTAGGTTTTGCACCCTCTCCAATATGTACATCCTCATTGTGAATTAGAAAATTTCCTTGTACACACTTAACAAATCCCTCTATTTGGCAGATAGGTAAATGGGCAGGAGTTATGCCTTGGGTCCACTCTTCCTTCATTCCCATCAACCCAACCCCCAATCCCACCCCAATAGTCCAATGGCATTTACCCCTGCAACTGGCGAATGTGTGACACCAGTCCATTTACCTATTCCCTCCTCGCTATACAAGGGCCCAAGCTTACCTTCCAGGTGAAGCGGCACTTTACCTGCACTACCCACAACCCAGTGTACTGCATTTGCTGCTCACAATATGGGCTCATCGACATTGGGGAAAACGAAGCATAAACTGGGTCACTACTTCGCAGAACATCTACGTTCTGCACGCAAAGAAAGACCCTGACCTTCCAATTCCACACCCCACCCTGTCCCTGGCCAACATCTCTGTCTCAGGTTTGCTGTATTGTCCCAGCGATGCTCAGCACTAGTAGAACGAAGAGCACCGAATATGACACTTGGGGACCATACATCCCTCCGGTCCCAATATCGAATTCAATAATTCTAGGGCCTGAACTCCGTCGTATCCTCGTCCCTACCACACACACCATCCTTGTTATTGCATAGTCTGTCATTCCACACTACTTAGCCACGAACAGTCTCCATTAACAATTATTCACCCTCCCACGCAGATCGTTATCAACTCCTTTTTCTGTCCAACAGTTCTTCCCTCGCTTTGGGCTCTGTCCTGATCTCCGCCTTCCTCCCACAATATCTCCTGCATATAAACCGACATTTTCCCAATCACCATCAGTTCTGTGGAAAGGTCACCGGCAACTCCTGTTTTTTTGTTTCTGATATACAGCATCCACAGTTCTTTCAGCTTTTTATTGAGAAAGAGTTGGAAATTTTTTCGAGAGACAGAAAGAG
>NW_025115451.1:0-1011 GCF_004010195.1 Chiloscyllium plagiosum
AGGTCGAGGGGAGATCTATTAGAAACTTACAAGGTAGTGCATGGCTTAGAAAGAGTGGATGCTGGTAAGTTTTTTTCCATTAGGTGGGGAGACTTGCACCCATGGACACAGCCTGATAATTAGAGGGGGTCAATTTAGAATGCAAGTGACGAACATTTCTTCAGACTGAGTGGTGGGCCTGTGGAATTCATTGCCGTGGAGTGCAGTGGAGACCAGGACATTAAATGTCTTCAAGGCAGAGATTGATAAATTCTTGGTATCGCAAGGAATTAACAGCTATGGGGAGAGTGCGGGTAAATCGATTTGAAATGCCCATCAGCCATGATTAAATGGCGGAGTGGACTTATGGCCTTTCTTCCACTCCTATGTCTTATGGTCTTAAGGAAGAGCTCTTTGCTATTCACCTTACCTCCACTCGCCATGATTTTATAAATCTTAGTAAGGTCACCCCTCAACCCCAGCACTCCAATGAAAACAGTCCCAACCTTTCCTTATACCTCAAACCCTCCAGTCCTGGCAGAATCCTGGTAAATCTTTGCGGAACCGTCTCTACTAGTATTCTTCCTATCACAGAGCCACCAGAACTATACTCAGTACCCAGAAAGTGGCCATACCAACATCCTGTACAACCTCAACATGATATCCGAACTCCTACACTCAATGATGTGAGCAATGAAGGCAATGGTGCTAAATGCCTTCTTTACCATCCATGAGGTGAGGGAAGGAAGAAGAGTGTGCTGGAGCCAAGGTGGAGGAGGAACAGAAGATGCAAATCTGGGTTGGAGCTACAATGATGAGTATTGCATGTGCGTACTTGTACTGGTTGCATTTATTTGTGGGACTCAGGAGCATTTTAAAAATAAAAACAGAAAATATTTCAACCACTGCCCCATCCCAATCTATCCTACTGTCACTCCTCATTTGGGTAATTCAGACACAATAGTGTCCAGGGATGTGCAGGTTAGGTGCATTAGTCAAGGGTAAATGTAGAGCAATAGGGAAATGAGTGTG
>NW_025115452.1:0-1011 GCF_004010195.1 Chiloscyllium plagiosum
GGGAGGTATGTCGGGGTGTGATGGTTACTGCACAGTGCGAGGTAGGTCGGCCGTGATACTTACAGTACAGTCGGAGTTATGTCGGGCCGTGATGGTTACTGTACAGGGGGGTTAACTCGGGCCGTGACGGTTACTGTACAGTGGGGGGTATGTCGGGGTGTGATGGTTACTGTACAGTGGGAGATATGTCGGGGTGTAATGGGTACTGTACAGTGGGGTGTATGTCGGGCCGTGATGGTTCCTGTACAGTGGGAGTTATGTCGGGTCGTGATGGTTACTGTACAGTGGGGGGTATGTCGGGCCGTGATGGTTTTTGTACAGTGGGAGTTATTTCGGGCCATGATGGTTACTGTACAGTGGGAGGTATGTCGGGCGTGATGGTTACTGTACAGTGGTAGTTATGTCAGGCCATGATGGTTACTGTACAGTGGGAGGTATGTCGGGCCGTGATTGTTACTGTACAGTGGGGGGTATGTCTGGCGTGATGGTTACTGTACAGTGGTAGTTATGTCGGGCCATGATGGTTACTGTACAGTGGGAGTTATGTCGGGCCGTGATGGTTCCTGTACAGTTGGAGGTATGTCGGGCCGTGATGGTTACTGTACAGTGGGAGGTATGTTGGGCCGTGATGGTTATTGTACAGTGGGAGTTTTGTCGGGCTGTGATGGTTACTGTACAGTGGGAGGTATGTCGGGCCGTGATGGTTACTGTACAGTGGGAGGTATGTCGGACCGTGATGGTTATTGTACAGTGGGAGTTATGTCGGGCTGTGATGGTTACTGTACAGTGGGAGGTGTATCGGGCCGTGATGGTTACTGTACAGTGGGTGGTATGTCGAGCTGTGATGGTTACTGTACAGTGAGAGGTGTATCGTGGCAAGATGGTTACTGTACAGTGGGAGGTATGTCGGACCGTGATGGTTACTGTACAGTGGGAGGTATGTCATGCCATGATGGTTACTGTACAGTGGGAGGTATATCGGGGTGTGATGCTTACTGTACAGTGGGAGGT
>NW_025115453.1:0-1011 GCF_004010195.1 Chiloscyllium plagiosum
GGAGTGGTTCATATCTCACAATCTGCAGCTCCAGCTCCTGAGAACACAGCCAGTCCTCCACATTCACATTACTCCAGTTCACACAGAGCTGGCTCCTGAGTTCTGAAATTCTCATCTGCAGCATGGTTCACATTTTTCACAGAACACTTTCACTTCATTTGAACAAAGGGTCTTTGAAGCAGACCCTTTAGTCAGCTTCACCCTTCTAGGTAATGGCAGATCATCCACTTTAATGAAATATTCCCACAATATTCCCATTCCTATTGATGCTGTTATTGTTGAGTCATAGAGTCACACAGCACGGGAACAGACTGTTCGGTCCAACCAGTCCATGCTGACCATAATCCCACACTAAACTAGTTCCACCTGCTTGGACTAGGCCCATGTCCCTCCAAACATTTCTTATTCATGTTCTTATCCAAATGTCCCTTAAACATTGTAACTGTACCCATATTCACCACTTTCTTTGGATGTTCATTCCACACACAAATCAGTCTGTGTCTAAAAGTCGCCCCTCATGTCTTTTTTAAATCTGTCTCCTTTCACTTCAATATATTCCCCCTTGTCTTAATTCCCCAATTGAGGGAAGAGACACCTGCCATTCACCATATTTATATCCCTCACGATTTTATAAACCCCTGTAAGGTCACCTTTCAACCTCCTCTGCTCCAATGAAAGACGTCCCAGCCTATCCAACCACTCCTTTTCGCTCAAATCCTTCATTCCCGGAAACATCCTCGGTAATCTCTTCTGAAACTTCTCTCCAGCTTTAATAATGCCCATCCTATAACAGAGTGACCAGAACTGGACACATTACTCCAGAAGAGACTTCACCAATCTCCTGTAAAATCTCAACACTGTGTCCCAACTCTAATACTCAAACAGCTGAGCAATGAAGGCAAGTGTGCTCAATGCCTTCTTAACCACTCTGTCTACATTTGATGCCAACTTCAAGGAATTATGGATCTGAACCATTGGGTCACCCTGTTGTACAACATCACAAAAGACCCT
>NW_025115454.1:0-1011 GCF_004010195.1 Chiloscyllium plagiosum
TTAGAGTGGATTGGCCATGCTAAATTACCCCATCGAGTTCAGGGATGTGTAGGTTAGGGTGGATTGGCCATGCTAAATTACCCCATAGAATTCAGGGATGTGTAGGTTAGGGTGGATTGGCCATGCTAAATTGCCCCATAGTGTTCAGGGATGTGTAGGTTAGGGTGGATTGGCCATGCTAAATTACCCCATAGTGTTCAGGGATGTGTAGGTTAGGGTGGATTGGCCATGCTAAATAACCCCACAGTGTTCAGGGATGTGGAGTTTAGGGTGGATTGGCCATGCTAAATTACCCCATAGTGTTCAGGGAAATGTAGGTTAGGGTGGATTGGCCATGCTAAATTACCCCATAGAGTTCAGAGATGTGTGAGTTAGGGTGGATTGGCCATACTAAATTACCCCATAGTGTTCAGGGATGTGCAGGTTAGAGTGGATTGGACATGCTAAATTGCCCCATAGTGTTCAGGGATGTGTAGGTTAGGGTGAATTGGCCGTGCTAAATAACCTCATAATGTTCAGGGATGTGTGAGTTAGGGTGGATTGGCCATGCTAAATTATCCATAGTGTTCAGGGTCGTGCAGATTAGGGTGGATTGGCCATGCTAAATTACCCCATAGTGTTCAGGGCTGTGTTGGTTAGGGTGGATTGGCCATGCTAAATTACCCCATAGAGTTCAGGGATGTGTGAGTTAGGGTGGATTGGCCATGCTAAATTACCCCATAGTGTTCAGGGATGTGAAGGTTAGAGTGGATTGGACATGCTAAATTGCCCCATAGTGTTCAGGGATGTGTAGGTTAGGGTGGATTGGCCATGCTAAATGACCCATAGTGTTCAGGGATGTGCAGGTTAGGGTGAATTGGCCGTGCTAAATAACCTCATAATGTTCAGGGATGTGTGAGTTAGGGTGGATTGGCCATGCTAAATTACCCATAGTGTTCATGGCCGTGCAGATTAGGGCGGATTGGCCCTGCTAAATTGCCCCATAGTGTTCAGGGATGTGGAGGTTAGGGT
>NW_025115455.1:0-1011 GCF_004010195.1 Chiloscyllium plagiosum
AGCTCCAGGCTGAATACTTTCCATCTGCTACCATCCTCTGTCTTCTATGGGCCAGCCACGCCCGTATCCAGAGAGCCAAATTTCCCTGCGTCGCATGCCTCCTTACCTTCTGAAAGAGCCCAAAAATGGGGACCTTATCAAACGCCTTCTAAAATTTGTCTTCACCACATCTACTGGTCTATCTTCATCAACATGTTTTTTCACATCTTCAAAGAATTCAATAAGTTTTGTGAGGCATGATCTGCTCTTCAAAAAGCCATGCCGACTACCTCTGATCATACTATGGTTTTTTTTAAGTAATTGTAAATCCTGTCTCTCAGAATTGTCTCCAATACTTTGCCCTCCACTGGTGTAAGACTGACTGTTCTATCATTCCCAGGGTTATCCCTATTCCTTTCCCTGAACAAGGGGATAAGATTTGCCACCCCCCAAACATCTGGCACTATTCCAGTGAACAGTGAAGACGCATATATTATTACCAAAGTCACACCAATCTCTTCCATCACTTCCTGGAGCAACCTTGTGTATATCCCATCTGGCCCAGGGGACTTATCCATCCTTATGTTTGTACTTCAATCAGTCTGTATTTCCCCTCAACCTGTCGACACCATGTCCAACCAATTGATTGACTGCTTTCCTTTTCAGTGCTATATACAGTGCTGCCTTGCTGAGCAAGTACAGTTCTCAACGTCCTGCAAATCACGGAATCAAAAAAAAGGAATGCACCAATGCCTTCCTGATAAAGAGCTCATGCCCGAACTATCGACTATCCTGCTCCTCGGATGCTGCCTGACATGCTGTGCTTTTCCAATACCACACTTTTCGACTCTGATCTCCAGCAACTGCAGTCCTCACATTCTCCATTACTGAGGCTGTCCCCTCTGCACACTGAGGCGGGGGGGGAATTAACCATCAGAAACTCATTGTATGTGGAGCTCACTGCTCAGTTCTGGAAAGTTGCACTTGATGAATACATTCTTTTTTTTTTAAATTACAATTCAACAAATATTC
>NW_025115456.1:0-1012 GCF_004010195.1 Chiloscyllium plagiosum
GAAGGGTAGGTCATACCTCACAAATCTTATTGATTTCTTTGAGGTGGTGACCAGACAGTTGGATGAGGGTAAAGCGGTTAATGTGGTGTATATGGATTTCAGTAAGGCGTTTGTTAAGGTTCCCTACGGTAGGCTATTGAAGAAAAGACGGAGGCATGGGATTGAGGGTGGTTTAATGGATAGGATCAGAAATTGGCGAGCTGAAAGAAGATGGTGGTTGAGGGGAAATCTTCATCCTGGAGTTGAGTTACTAGTGGGGTTCTGCAAGGATCTGTTTTGGGGCCACTGTTGTTTGTCATTTTTTTATAAATTCCCTTGATGAGCGCGTAGGTTGGGTTACTAAATTTGCCACTGAGGCTAAGGTTATTATTGGAGCTATGGACACTCCTGAAGGAAATTGCTGGTTACAGAGAGACATAGATAAGGTGAAGAACTGTGCTGAGAGGTGGAAATGGGGTTTAATGTGGACAAGTGTGAAGTGATTCACTTTGGAAGGAGGAACAGAAATAAGGAGTGCTGGGCTAATGGTGAGATTCTGGGTAGCGTAGAAGACCAGAAAGATCTCGGTCTCCATGAACATAGACTCCTGAAAGTTGCCACACAGATTGATAGGGTTGTTAAGATGACAAATGGTGTATTCGCTTTTGTTGGTAGAGGGATCGAGTTTCAGAGCCACAAGGTCATGCTGCAGCTGTACGAAACTCTGGTGCGGTTGCATTTGGGAGTATTGTGGACAGATCTGATCACTGCATTATAGGAAGGATGTGGAAGTTTTGGAAAGTTTGCAGAGATTTACTGGCATGTTGCCAGGTATGGAGGGCAGGCCTTATGAGGAAAGACTGATGAAGTTGATGTTGTTTTTGTTAGAGAGAAGAATATTTTGAGGTGACTTAATTGAGGCATATACGATAATCAGAAGGTTATATAGGATGGACAGGGAGAACCTTTCTCCTCAGAAGGTGATGGCCAGCACGAGTGCATGTAGCTCTAAACTGAGGGATGATAGATATAA
>NW_025115457.1:0-1012 GCF_004010195.1 Chiloscyllium plagiosum
GCTCATCATTGCATTACACAGGGACTCACTGGATTTTTTTTAACAAAGGCATTGTGATAATTTTGGAAAACTTCAATATTCACATAATCTGGGACAACACGGTCAACATTGATATTGGAATAGGAGTTCGGTTAATTTTTTTTTCAGTGTTTCTTTGAAAAACACTTTGTGCAACTGTTAAGGGACATAACTATCGCAGAGCGACCGTGTGATGAAACTTCGTGAATGAGTGATGTCACCGGGAGAGATCCTTCGGGAAATTGTGATAAAGTGCAGTTTAAATAAATATAAAGTTTTAAAGTGATTCACAGAGGACAAGCTACAACTAGAATCAAAAATAGACAATTACATGTGTGTGAGAGGAGAACTGACCAAGGTAAACAAGCTAAACAGACTGAGATATGTGTCTGTAAATGGACAGCAGAAAATATTTGAAGGAACAGTGTAAAACACTCAACAGAAGGACATTCCGTTGAAACAGTATAAACCTCAGCAAGAAATCCCCACTGGTCCCGCATTCAGGACAAAAGGGATCATACTAGATTAGGAGACTGAGAAGATCCCCAAAAAGTATTTAAAATTCTGAAGTCAGAGAGTGTTTTAGGAGTAAATGTTAATGGATTGCAATGGGTCTGCTCGCAGGAGGAGGGCTGTGGGAAGGGGAGCCACGGTCAGGGTTCATTGACACGATAGGAACAGGGAGAGGTGAAGGTGCTGGAGGTGGTGAGAGTGTTACAGAGAGTGATCAGGGTGTTACAAAGCCAGGACGGATTGCTGCATCTGGAGGGGTTTGCAGAGGTAGGGAGAGACATAGGTATTTTTATTTATTCATTCATGGGATGTGGGTGTCACTGCCTAGACTAACATTCTTTGACCCAACTGATAATTACCCAGTACCCTTTCCATTACTCAGAGTCAGCCATATTGCTATGGGTCTGGAGTCACATTTCGGCCAGACCAGGTTAGAATATTTAATGCCCTTCCTTAAAGGAAGTAAGTGACGAGAGCAGTT
>NW_025115458.1:0-1012 GCF_004010195.1 Chiloscyllium plagiosum
CAAGCCAAGCAGCACCAGGAGGCTGGGAGAATAGAACAAGCCAGGCAGCACCAGGAGGGTGAGGAACACAGTAAGCCAGGCAGCATCAGGAGGCTGTGAGAACACAGCAAGCCAGGCAGCACCAGGAGGGAGAGGAACACAGCAAGCCAGGCTGCACCAGGAGGCTGGCAGAACACAGCAAGCCAGGCAGCACCAGAAGGGAGAGGAACACAGCAAGACAGGCAGCACCAGGAGGGAGAGGAACACAGCAAGCCAGGCAGCATCAGGAGGCTGGCAGAACACAGCAAGCCAGGCAGCACCAGGAGGGAGAGGAACACAGCAAGCCAGGCAGCACCAGAAGGGAGACCAACAGAATAAGCAAGGCAGCACCAGGAGGCTGGGAGAACACAGCAAGCCAGGCAGCACCAGGAGGCTGGGAGAACACAGCAAGCCAGGCAGCACCAGGAGGCTGGGAGAACACAGCAAGCCAGGCAGCACCAGGAGGGAGAGGAACACAGCAAGCCAGGCAGCATCAGGAGGCTAGCAGAACACAGCAAGCCAGGCAGCACCAGGAGGGAGAGGAACACAGCAAGCCAGGCAGCACCAGGAGGCCGGGAGAACACAGCAAGCCAGGCAGCACCAGGAGGGAGAGGAACACAGCAAGCCAGGCAGCACCAGGAGGGAGAGGAACGCAGCAAGCCAGGCAGCATCAGGAGGGAGAGGAACACAGCAAGCCTGGCAGGACCAGGTGGGTGAGGAACACAGCAAGCCAAGCAGCACCAGGAGGCTGGGAGAATACAACAAGCCAGGCAGCACCAGGAGGGTGAGGAACACAGCAAGCCAGGCAGCATCAGGAGGCTGGGAGAACACAGCAAGCCAGGCAGCACCAGGAGGGAGAGGAACACAGCAAGCCAGGCAGCACCAGGACGCTGGCAGAACACAGCAAGCCAGGCAGCACAAGGAGGCTAGGGGAACACAGCAAGCCAGGCAGCACCAGGATGGAAAGGAACACAGCAAGCCAGGCAGCACCAAG
>NW_025115459.1:0-1012 GCF_004010195.1 Chiloscyllium plagiosum
TCGGCGCAATATCGAGGGCCGAAGGGCCTGTAGTGCGCTGTATTCTTCTATGTTCTATGTTCTAAGCAAGCAGGTAACTGGAGAAAGGATTGGCCCACTAAAGGATAATGAAGGAAAGCTGTGAATTTAACCTGAGAAAATGGGTGAGATTCTGAATGACTACTTTGCATCAGTGTACACTGAGGAGAGGGACATGATGAGATTAGAGATAGAAGTTTGATTATTCTGGATCATGTTAACATAAGTAGGGAATATGTGTTGGGTAGGCTAGAGGTTATTAAGGTGGAGAAATCCCCAGGACCGGGTGGGATCTATCCCAAGTTGCTGAGGGAGGCAAGGGAGGAAAAAGCTGTGGGTCTGACAGATATCTTTGTGGCTCCTTAAACACAAGTGAGGTGCCAGAGGACTGGAGGGTTGTTCATGTTGTCCCCCTGTACAAGAAGGATAGTAGGGATATTCCAGATAATTACAGACCTGTGAGCCTGATGTCAGTGGTGGGAAAGTTGCTAGAGAAGATACTGAGTGATATAATCTATTTATATTTAGAGAAGAATGTGCTTATCAGTGATAGACAACATGGTTTATGTGGGGGAGATTGTGCCTTACCAACTTAATAGAGTTCTTTGAGGAAGTGACCAAGATGATAGATGAAGGAAGGGCTGTAGATATCATATACATGAACTTTAGTAAGGCATTTGATAAGGTTCCCCATGGTAAACTAATTGAGAAAGTGTAGTCACGTGGTGTTCAGGGTGTTCTAGCTAGGTGGATAAAGAACTGGTTTAGCAACAGGAGGCAGAGAGTAGTAGTTGAAGGGAGTTTCTCAAAATGGAGAGAAGTGACCAGTGGTGTTCCACAGGGATCAGTGCTGGGGCCACTGTTGTTTATGATATACGTAAATGATCTGGAAGAGGGCACTGTTGGTATGATCAGCAAGTTTGCAGATGACACGAAGATTGGAGGAGTAGCAGAAAGTATAGGGAACCGTCAAAGAATACAGGAAATTATAGAT
>NW_025115460.1:0-1012 GCF_004010195.1 Chiloscyllium plagiosum
GTGGATGCAATATCATTCCGTCTGTGTGTGTGTGATATCCATCTGCACGGATGCAATGTCATTCCGCATGTGTGTGTGTAGTATCCATCAGCGTGGGTGCAATATCATTCCGTGTTTGTGTGTGTAGTATCAGTCTGCATGGATGCAATATCATTCCGTGTGTGTGTACGTGTGTGTGTGTGTAGTATCAGTCTGCATGGATGCAATATCATTCCGTGTGTGTGTACTATCAGTCTGCATGGATGCAATATCATTCCGTATGTGTGTAGTATCGATCAGCTTGGATGCAATATCGTTCCTTATGTGTGTGTGTGTCGTATCCATCAGCATGGATGCAATATTATTCCGTGTGTGTCTGTTTCTGTGTGTGTGCGTGTGTGTGCGTGTGGTATCAGTCTGCATGGATGCAATATCATTCCGTGCATGTATGTATAATATCAGTCTGCATGGATGCAATATCATTCCGTATGTGTGATGTATAGTATCCATCTGCACGGATGCAATATCATTCCGTATGTGTGTGTGTAGTATCCATCAGCATGGATGCAATATCATTCCGTATGTGTGATGTGTAGTATCCATCTGCACGGATGCAATATCATTCCGTATGTGTGATGTGTAGTATCCATCAGCATGGATGCAATATCATTCCGTGTGTATGTGTAGTATCAGTCTACATGGATGCAATATCATTCCGTGCGTGGGTGTGTAGTATCAGTCTGCATGGATGCATTATCAATCCATGCGTGTGTATGTGTAGTATCAGTCTGCGTGGATGCAATATCATTCCGTGTGTGTGTGTAGTATCAGTCTACATGGATGCAATATCATTCCGTGTATGTGTAGAATCAGTCTACATGGATGCAATATCATTCCGTGTGTGTGTAGAATCAGTCTACATGGATGCAATATCATTCCATGTGTGTGTGTGTAGTATCAGTCTGCATGGATGCAATATCATTCCGTGTGTGTGAGTGTCGTATCTGTCTGCATGGCTGCAATATCATTCCTT
>NW_025115461.1:0-1012 GCF_004010195.1 Chiloscyllium plagiosum
AGACTTTTGCTGTAGGTATGACCCACTGGGCCAAGGTTGGCCACCAGGTCCGAATCGGGCTAAAGTTAAATCAAAGTTCGCTTACCTGTGGAGATTATAGTTTGTCGAAACTAAAACAAATCTTCGGAGAAATTAGCTCAATAAAGCGGAGATCACAAAAAACAGAGCGTAGTTAAATTAACAAGTCGCTTATTAGAAGGGCGATATCGCAGAAGAGAAATTGACCAAGCTGAAGCAGAACAGACGGTCTCTCCAGGTCTGCGAAACTCTCTTCCCCGAGATGAGAATAAAGCCAGGTTTTATAGGAATATACTACAATGCTGATATTTAAAAATAATGAAAATACAATTGAATTGATTGTCAAGTAATCAACTTACGATGGTGGTAGCAGCAAAACAGTCATTCGAAGAATGTCCTGAATGTCGATACAATCAAGCATCCAGCAGAATCAATCTGTTTTATAATAGAATCAGAAGATTCGAGCTCTCTTCGTGGGTTTGTGAGAATGTATCTTTTCTTGGCAGTAAGATGTTCCCATTGCTGCTCTCCACTGATGAGCACGGTATTCTGGTGCATCTGAGTCTGACCTGAATTCGTGTGGCTTTGGTATAATTGGGGTACAAGACTTCCCTCAGGGCTTTGTGACAGCTGTGTTTATCGGGTCTAGGAAGCTTATTGATAGTTTGTCTTGGAAAGTATATTCTCTGATCTGCGAATGATTGTGGTCATGTATGATTTCCGTTGTCAGACTGTTCGTTCAATGCTGAGGCGTTCTGGTTGTTCGTTGAATTGCTTGGACAGGCTTGAGTTTCTATGTTCTGATCCGTCACGCTGTGTGTAGTCATGGTTGCAGATCCTTTCCCACACTGTGGTTAAAAAAAACTTAAAGATCTGCAAAGATGTTAAATTCAAAGTTCTTAATTGAACAACAACCTGTTAACATGCGGAAAAGGCATTCAGCTGTTCCATAGATAGGAATGTATTCACTTGGGGATTCAACCTAATATCACGC
>NW_025115462.1:0-1012 GCF_004010195.1 Chiloscyllium plagiosum
TCCCTCAGCCTTCTCTGCTCCCAGTAATACACCACGGGTTTATCCAGCCCATGTCTACGCCGATTTCCGCCCTCCTGGTGAATCTCCTCTTCACTCCCACCCTCCTCCTCCAGTGCAGTCACCTCCTTTTCCTACCCTGCACTCCAGCAGAGGGTCTGCCAAACGTTCTGTACAGCCCGTCACAGAGAGAGAGAGAGAGAGAGACAAGCACACAATCTCAGAGCCAGCTCCATCAGACCCACAAAAATCCCCTACAGGGTTATCTCCAGGACTATCACAGCTGGCCGGGTAGCCCCTCCGACGGCAGCGTCCTGTCTCAGACACAGGTTACCTGTTGGTCAGCAGAGCCAGGGCAGACCACCGTGCCCCTCGAATCCGAGGGTCCAGCTCCTCAGGCCGCTGGCAGGAGGGCCGAAGGAAACACACAGATCGTGTCGCAGACCCTGCCTCACATTCCCAAACTGTAACCCAAACCCCCACCCAGAGGACACTCTGTGACCTTGTCACCCTTAGTGCCTCCTTCAAGAGTTGTCCATTCAGGAGGAGTATTGGTCTCATCAGCCGAGGGAGGGTGAATCGGCCGATGGTGGGTGGATCAGCCGAGGCAGGGTGGTAGGGTAGTCAACGGCAGGAGGTCTCCTTGTCCGTCGTTAATCTGAGGCCATGAGTTTTCACGGGGTCTGGAGTCATGTCGAGGGAAAACAACCCCAGCCTGTTCAGCCTCTCCATATAGCTCAAATCAACCAACCCTGGCAACATCCTTGAAAATCTTTTCTGAACCTTTTCAAGTTTCAAAACATATTTCCAATAGGAAGGCGATCAGAATTGCACGCAATATTCCAACAGTGGCCTAACCAATGTCCTGTACAGACGCAACATGCCCTCCCAATTCCAATACTCATTCATCTAACCAATAAAGGAAAGCATACAAACGCCTTCTTCACTATCTTATCTACCTGCGACTCCACCTTCAAGGAGGTATGAACCTGCACTCCAAGTGAAAATATTGGTT
>NW_025115463.1:0-1012 GCF_004010195.1 Chiloscyllium plagiosum
CCTTGAGTAGTGATATAAAACAAAAAAAAAACCTAAGGTTCAGGTCTTTGAAATTTGTGTCACATGTAGACAGGATGGTAAAAAAAGTGTTTCTTACATTTACCTTCATTGCTAACACGTTTCAGTATCGTAGTTGAGACGTTATGTTGAGGTTGTACAGGATGTTGGGGAGGCCTCTTCTGGAATTCTGTGTCCAGTTCTGGTTGTGCTGTTATAGGAAGGACATTATTAAATTGGAGGCAGTTAAGAAGAGATTTCCCAGGATGGTGATGGGAACGGAGGGATTTTGTTATCTGGAGAGGTTGGATCGATTGAGATCTCTTTCACGAGAAGATAGGAGGCTGAGGGGTGATCTTATTACAGGTTTATAAAATCGTGAACAGTGTAGATAAGGTGAGTGGCTGAAGGAGAGGCGAATTCCAGACTCGGGTGCAATCATTTTGAGAAGAGATGAGAAAGGTTTGAAAAAGACAATAGGGTTTTTTATTATTATTACACGCGTGGAATGAACTTCCAGAGGAAGTGGTAAGTGTAACTACAATTATAATTGTTATAATTATATAAGCGGAGGCAGGTGGGATTAGTTTAATTTGGAATTCCGGTCGACATGGATTAGTTGGACCACAGGGTCTGTTTCCATGCTGTATAATATTGTGACTTAATTCTCGCTCTCTCTGAATTCCTCCATCCTCACACATCTCCCGATCACTGTCACCTCATTCAGCTTCACAACTCTTTCCTATCTCTGTAATTCCTCTCCTACCACAGAACCCTCACTACCTCTGGTATTACAAAATCCTCAATCTCTAACATCCTCCAATCTCCTCCAGTCTCATCACCCTCCCTATCTCTAAGCTTGTCCACCCTCACAAATCTCTCTGATATGTGCCTCTCTCTAATTACAGCTATGAGCATATCCAATTTTTATTACATATTCCTGCACCCTGAGCTCCATCATGTGCCGTTTAAACTCACTTTCTCATTTTCCTCCCAAAAACATGAATCAATCATG
>NW_025115464.1:0-1012 GCF_004010195.1 Chiloscyllium plagiosum
AGACTTTAGAGTGTAAGAATTGCCACAACACCATGCTCAGGGCGGTAACTCGAGACAAACCACCAAGAAAGGAAGATACCCCTGAAATCATTGGGAGATGACCAGGTGACATCATGATGAGGAGCACGGTCGAGTTCTCGTGTGGGGGGATATGATCATCCAGAGTTAAGGTAAAGCACAAGATAGCATTTGTAGTGTAAATGGTTAAATTATATTGTATTTTGTTATGATAGTGTTAATTGTGTCAAATAAGTGATTATTATTGTTTATTATTATGAAGAGTTTTCTCAGTTCTTTTGCTGGATATGATTTAAAACACAGTGTGTAGCAGGGACAACAAATTGGTCCCCCAAGATTAGACCTCGATAAGAAGTGACTTTGTCGCTCTGAGATCGAAGCCCGTGGAACCTAGGGTTCCTTGAGATTTTGCCTGAGATGGTTGTTAAGAGGACAGCTGTCCCACGCGAAGGCCAGGGGTTCAAGGAAATCAAAGAGAACAGAATGGTCTAAACTGAACTGTGCTTTAAAAGATAAAACCAACAGACGTTTACTCCTAAACCAACAAACGTCTGTACTGTGTGTGTGTGTGTGTGACCGGTAAGGTAAAACACTGAATGTCAGGAGACACCCGATGTGTTTAGGACCGGATCATAACGAAAGCCATACCCTCAGTCTTATCCACCCCTTATACCCCATAGTTTAATTGAAAATGGCAGAGAATGACACGAGAGTAGAGTATGGGTAACAACGCTGAGACAGTATATTAGTTAGAAAAAGCGGTCCACGTGGGCAGAATTTTGTTGTAGCGATGAAATGGGCCCAGGATCCCCAGGGCAGAAGTATTGGGATAATTTTATCAGAACTCAAGGGAAACGTGCTTCCAAACCCGAGGAGTTCACAGCGATAATGTGCTGTCGAGGGCAATTCTAAGGGACAGAGCGGGAATTAAATTCCATCCGTACGGAACCAAGGGACGGGAAAGGGAAATCCCGGAGTTAGAATTGAAAATGCA
>NW_025115465.1:0-1012 GCF_004010195.1 Chiloscyllium plagiosum
GTGGATACATTACCCACTCCTGCCTGGAAAGTTTCAGAATTAAAACAGGTAAATTCATAGTGAGCGTCAGCAAAGTCCTGTCCCTGGTGTGAGGCTACAGGTTATACTGAAGAAGGACACAGCTCAGTGAGTACGTCATTTTTGAAACAAGCTGGTTTCACACTTTACACCTGAATGGGTCCAGCTTAGACAAACGTTCCTGGAAATCCCAGGAAGGAAAGTGTTGTGCTTTGCTGTTACTTGTTTCCAGAGCTTTCTTTCTGTGTAGTCTTCGCTCCATTTGTTTACCATGGACCCAGACACTATGTAAATGCAATGTCCAGAGTGCGATCACCAGACCCTCGGGTCTCCCTGAATAAACTCAGTAGCTGACAAACAGTTCCTCTCTCCAAAGAAGCAGCTGACTCTGTACCATTTCCTTCTTCTGTATCTCAGCAACTGTCAGGGCAGCACCAGTATTGCCAATGGAGATCATCACACTCAGAAAAGAGAGACAGAGGGAACATTCTATTTTCCTTCCAGTCCATCATCAGCAATCCTTATGTTTTCTTTTCCTTTGTCTCTCTCTCTCTCTGTCTGGACACTGGAGAATTTTATTTCAGATCTCCATTATCCACAGTTCCTTGGTTTATTTCACTTTTAATGTTGGTGTTGCATGGTATGTCAGCATCACTGGCAAGGGCAGCATGTGCTGTCCATCCAAATTGCCCTTGACTGTGAGGCCATTTGTCAAGACAACATGGAGACAACCATTTTATTGTCGAACTGAAGTCGCCCTTAGTCCAGGCCGGGCAATAATGTTAAGTTTCTTTACCAAAGGCTATCAGTGAAATATTAAAAGAAATCCTGATGTTTATTTTTTCCATCAGTGAAATTCCATTCCAATATTTGTCATTCGACTTTAAGCTCAGTCATCGGCTGTGGTAGGATTTCAAACAAAGCCATTAGAGTCATCACCTTTGCCTCTGAATTACACATACAGTGACATTATGAATCTCATACAGAGTACCTG
>NW_025115466.1:0-1012 GCF_004010195.1 Chiloscyllium plagiosum
TACAGCATATCAGATACCCAAGAGTGAGGAACAAACTGGAATCTAATCGAGGGGTTCAAGGTGGTTTATTTAGAGCATAGAGATAGCCAGGAGTGAGCGAGAGACTGAAATCTTATCGAGGGTTTCGGAGTGGTTTATATACAGCATATGGGATACCCAAGAGTAAGGGACAGAGTGGAATCTAATCGAGGGGTTCAGGGTGGTTTACATACAGCATATGAGATACCCAAGAGTGAGGGACAGACTGGAATTAAATCGAGGGGTTCAGGGTGGTTTATATACAGCATAGGAGATACCCAGGAGTGAGGGACAGACTGGAATCTAATCGAGGGGTTAGGGGTGGTTTAGATCCAGCGTATGAGATGCCCAAGAGTGAGGGACAGACTGGAATCTAATCGAGGGGTAAGGGGTGGTTTAGATACAGCGTATGAGATGCCCAAGAGTGAGGGACAGACCGGAATCTAATCGAGGGGGTGGTGGTGGTTTCCATACAGCATTTGAGATAACCAGGAGCGTGGGAGAGACTGGAATCTAATCGAGGGGTTCAGGGTGGTTTACATAAAGCATATGAGATACCGAGGAGTGAGGGAGTGACTGGAATCTAATCGAGGGGTTCTGGGTGGTTTATAAACAGCATATGAGATACCCCAGGAGTGAGGGAGAGACTGAAATCTAATCCACGGGTTCGGGATGGTTTATATACAGCATATCAGATGCCCAAGTGTGAGGGGCAGACTGGAATCTAATCAAGGGGTTCAGGGTGGTTTAAGTACAGCATTTGAGATAACCAGGAGCGAGGG
The DNA here is from genome assembly GCF_004010195.1 of Chiloscyllium plagiosum. Classification (NCBI taxonomy): domain Eukaryota; kingdom Metazoa; phylum Chordata; class Chondrichthyes; order Orectolobiformes; family Hemiscylliidae; genus Chiloscyllium; species Chiloscyllium plagiosum. The sequence goes on from NW_025115466.1 coordinate 801, forward strand.
AGAGACTGGAATCTAATCGAAGAGATCAGGGTGGTTAACGTACAGCATATGAGATAACCAGGAGCGAGGGAGAGACTGGAATCTAATCGAAGGGTTCAGGGTGGTTTACATACTGCATATGAGATAACCAGGTGAGAGGGAGAGACTGGAATCTAATCGAGGGGTTCGGGGTGGTTTATATCCAGCATAAGAGATAGCCCAGAGTGAGGGAC
>NW_025115467.1:0-1012 GCF_004010195.1 Chiloscyllium plagiosum
CACTCCTTCAATCCCCCTGCGATGGCACGTGAATTCGCTGGTGCTTCCGCAAGTTGGAGGAGTAGGTGAAGTCCTTCCCGCACTGAGAGCAGGTGAATGGCCTCTCCCCTGTATGGACCCGCTGGTGGGTCAGCAGGGTGGAGGTCTGGGTAAAGGCCTTCCCACACTCGGGGCAGCTGAAGGGCCTCTCCCCTGTGTGGGTCTGTTGGTGCCTCATCAGGTTGGAGACTTGGGTAAAGGCCTTCCCGCACTCGGAGCAGCTGAAGGGCCGCTCCCCCGTGTGGATCCGCTGGTGCGTCAGCAGGGAGGAGGACGTGCTGAAGGTCTTCCCGCACTCCGGGCAGCTGAAGGGCCTCTCCCTGGTGTGGACTCGCTGGTGGGTCAGCAGGTTGGAGGAGCAGGTGAAGCCCTTCCCGCACTGAGAGCAGGTGAACGGCCTCTCCCCCGTGTGGACACGCTGGTGGATCAGCAGGGTGGAGGAACTGCTGAAGGCCTTCCCACACTCAGGACAGCTGAAGGGCCTCTCCCCCGTGTGGATCTGCCGGTGCCTCATCAGGGAGGAGGCCCGGGTAAAGGCCTTTTCGCACTCAGGGCAGCTGAAGGGCCTCTCCCCCGTGTGGATCCGCCGGTGGGTCTGGAGGTTGGAGTAATTGCTGAAGGCCTTCCCGCACTCAGAGTAGCTGAAGGGCCTCTCTCCTGTGTGGAATTGCTGGTGCCTCAGCAGGTTGGAGGGATAGTTGAAGCCCTTCCCGCACTCAGAGCAGCTGAAGGGCCTCTCTCCCGTGTGGACCCGCCGGTGGGCCAACAGGCCAGAGAAAAACATGAAGACCTTCCCACAATCTGGGCAGCTGAAGGGCCTCTCCCCCGTGTGGTTCCGCCGGTGGGCCAGCAGGTGGGAGTAATGTCTGAAGGCCTTCCCACAGACAGGGCAGGGGAATGGCCTCTCCCCGGTGTGACTGTGCCGATGAGTCTCCAGGGTAGACGGGAAACGGAAGCCTTTCCCACAGTCGCC
>NW_025115468.1:0-1012 GCF_004010195.1 Chiloscyllium plagiosum
CCTAAACCTATGCCCTCGAGTTCTGGACTCCCGGACCCCAGGGAAAAGACTTTGTCTAATTATCCTATCCATGCCCCTCATACTTTTGTAAACTTTTATATGGTCACCCCTCAGCCTCCGACGCTCCAAGAAAAACAGCCCCAACCTGTTCAGCCTCTCCCTGAAGCTCAAATCCTCCAACCCTGGCAACATCATTGTAAAAATACTTGATGTGGGAATGACAGTAGGGCACCCTTAAATCGGGCGAGGGCATCATTCAATATAAGGATTGGTGTAAGGCAAAACTGAATGGAGAACTTGTTCAAGACGTCAGTAATTGGGGGAAATGTGCTAACACTGAATTGGAGAATTGGTGCCGGACATCAGAAATGAGAGTCCTGGTGCACAGTGGAGCTAAATTAGAGAATTGGTGCATGGCACCAGGAAATGGGAGAATTAGAGTAGCGCACCCTTAAATGGTAGAAACGGGCTCGGGCATCAGTAAATGGAAGAATTAGTACAGGGGTATGAGTAAATGGGAGATTTGGTGGAATCAATAAATGGGAGATCTGTTGCACAGTGCCATTACATCAGAAAATTGGTGGGAGTGCCAATATATTGGAAAATTGGAGCAGAGCATGTCTAAATTGGGGAACAGGGGCCAGGGAATCAATAAAAAGAAAAATTGCCACAAGCATTGGTAAATTGGAGATTTAGTGCACTGCATTACTAAATGAAAACAAAAATCCGCAGGGCATCCGTACGTGGAAGATGTGTATCAGGGAACAACTAATTGGAAGAAATTGATGAAGGGCAACAATAATTGGAGAATTCATGCAGGTGCCATTAAATTCCAAGTGGGAGGACTGGGGCAGGATAATCTCAATGGGTGAGTTGGTGAAATTCCTGAATTAGTGCAGGATTGGTAAATGGGAGAATTGGTGCAGTGAGGCGGGGCACTAATCACAGCCTTAGAGATGTACAGCATGGAAAAAGACCATTCGATCCAACTTGTCCATGCTTAAATTTAAGA
>NW_025115469.1:0-1012 GCF_004010195.1 Chiloscyllium plagiosum
GGTCTTCAAGGCGTCCTATTTTCTCCCCAGTTATTTCTTTGTTTCTATTAATATATTTAAAGTACCTTTTTGGATTCATCCTAACTTTCTCAGCCAAGGCTCTTTCTTGCCCCCTTTTCACCCTACTGCTTTCCTTCTTCCATGACTCCTGCATCTCTGATATATCTCCAGGGATCCCCTTGATCCCAGCTGCCTGTACCTGAGTCACGCCCCAAGTTCGAACATGAACCTGAGGAACAGTTTTGTCCTTCTCTATAACTATTTGAAAATTAATCGAACTATGGTTACTAGTCCCAAAGTGCTCCCCCATTATTAACTCAGTCACCTGTCATGCCCTATTTACTAAGAAAATCTCGAATTTTGCCCCTTCCCGAGCAGGACACTCTATATACTGCTTGAGGAAACTTTCCTGACGCATTTAACAGATTCTACCTCATCAAATCAGTTAACACTGTTGCTGTTCCAGTCTGTGTTAGAAAAAAAACCCTATTGTGATAACCCTATTGCTCCTACAGGTCTCCCCTCTCTCCCTGCATATTTTTTACTCTCATTCCTGTTGACTATATGAGGGCCTATATTACAACCCCAATCACCTCACCATTCTCTTCCTATTTCTAAACTCCACCCACAAAGCCTCACTGGGTGATCCATCAGTTATTTTCTCTCTGATTAATGCTGTGGTTCTCCCCTTAATCAGAAATGCAACTCTCCCTCCCCTCCTTCCACCATCTCTGTCTCGTCTAAAACACCTGCTCCCTAGCACATTAAGCTGTAAATCCTATCCATCACTTAGCCATATCTCTGTAATGGCTATAATATCCCAGACCCACCTACCTATCCACGTCCTGAGTCATCGGCCTTACCTGTCAGCCCTCTTGCATTGAAACAGATGCAATTTAATCCAAAAGCATTACTTTCTCTCTGTTGTTGTCCAGCCTAACCTTACTATTTCTGATTACTGTATCTCCTTCCATTTTCATCCCTGCTCTTGAGGATACCACGACCTGCTAAT
>NW_025115470.1:0-1012 GCF_004010195.1 Chiloscyllium plagiosum
ACTTCTTGAAGCAGGTTGGGACTTCAGCTTGTAAAAGAGAGAGTTTGAAGATGCCGGAGAATTTTCCGCTAGCTGGTCCACACTGGAGCTTAGTGCCTGGCGGGGACAGTGTTTGGGCCAAGCAGCGTCCTTAGGGTTATTCCCAGGAGGACTGATCTTATTTCTACAGCAGTGACTAACAACTTGAAGCATTGACATGGAAGAGGATTATTTGATGATGTAAAGTCTCCTTACTCGCAAAACTTGTCTCATTATTCAATTTCCCCCTGATTTCTACAGCAGTGACTAACAACTTGAAGCATTGACATGTAAGAGGATAATTTGATGATGTAAAGTCTCCTTACTAGCAAAACTTGTCCCATTATTCAATTTCCCCTCTTGACAAATTCACAAAATGCATTGGCTATCTAGGGAACATGGCATGGCTCTCAGAGAGGGACAGGATGAACGCTGTTTCCGATTGGTTATAAACGACCATGGTGTTCGATCAGACCAAATAGCATCTCAGGGCAAGATGCACAGGCTCCTGTTGTATGGGCCTTGCCCATGAACTTTGGCATCTGGCATTTGCTGGTCCACAGTCCAGGGATCGACCATAGTCTGGTGCGGGGGCGGGGGGGGGGGAGCGGGGGTGCGGTGGGGAGTTGTCTTTGCGTATGCAATCCAGAGACTTGGTTTCAACAGTCCTTTGGCTACAAAGTGACCGTTCGGGGATTGGGAACTGTTGTCACAGGAAGAAGAGTTTGCAATTCTTCACCTCTGAGGGCTGTGCGTTGAGAAGTCTGGGAGATTGCAGTTGTGAGCGAGGATGGGTGGTAACACTATATGCAATGGTGAATAAAATGAATCTTGGATGGGAAGGGATTCCATAAAGGTGTTGGATGAGGTGTGACGGTGTTAGCAGCACAGCCTTATCTCGGCAAACCTTGTTCCTCTTCCTTCCACATGCGACACCAGGCTCTCAGTCCACCTATTGATCCTATGTAACCATGTCGTTCGGCATCATGGTGCT
>NW_025115471.1:0-682 GCF_004010195.1 Chiloscyllium plagiosum
CTTTTTCCTAAATTCCAATCTCCAGTCCTAAGACGATAATTAAGTCTCTCCCCAGTAACTTACTTCCTATATCAGGGATATACAGCAGTTCCCCTGTGACCCTATCCTTAGGACCTTCTATCATCATAGGTTCAAATATTGGAAGAGTAAATCCTTCCCTTTTTACCCCCGAAACAGTAATTGACCGTGTCGACAATTCTACCCTCTTTGGTTTAAAATTCAGCGATGACCGTGCTGCCCCCATATCTACTAGAAGACCACCTCTTTCCTACAGGGTCCCACCTTGAAGTTTATCAAGGGTTCCTGGTGGGCCCCCCGAGGGCAGGAACCCCTGACACCCCTATTCTTCAACAAAATTCATAAGCGGAATTGCCCTTTCTTCCCTTTGTAGATCAGGACACTCCCACTTAAAATTCCCTACCTTTCCGCAATCATAGCATCCTGCCTGTGGAGACTTCCATCTCTGCCCCTGTCGCCCGAACCCTCTCCCTTTCCTCTCTGTCCTACATGCTGCCACCCGCCACTCCGGTTGCTCACTATTGGTTGCATTCTTTTCTTAACTACCTCATCGACCATAGCTACCATCATTTTTACCTTCTGTTTTTGTCTCTCATCCTTCCCTCTTTACAAACACTTTCTGTGCCTCTCTCAACAATTCATTTAATGGTTTTTCACTCCACCC
>NW_025115471.1:731-1012 GCF_004010195.1 Chiloscyllium plagiosum
GCAGGAAAGCTGAGGGAGTCTCATCTTTCTCCTGTCTAATTTCAAAGGCTTTAATCAAATTCTGTGACTTCGGAACTGCCTCTCTTATTCCTTTTAGAATCAGGTCTTTCAATTCCCTCATTTCTTCTCTATGCTCCGGGTTTTGGTTTTCTCACTGGGGGTCTTTGAGGGGAAACTTCACCTCTCCCTGTCCAGCATCCCCATCTCCAATCGGGTGTTTCCTGTCCCATATTTTAATAGCAGCTCCCCGTATAAGTCTCCTTTCCTCCCCAGTAAATAGT
>NW_025115472.1:0-1012 GCF_004010195.1 Chiloscyllium plagiosum
GATAATGTCTATTGTTAGATAAACTGAAGCTACTTTGAGAATGTAACTTCAAAGGAGTTTTCGAATTTGCATATTAAAGAGCTGAAACCAACATGTCCCCTCCGAAAAGATGCAAGACTTAATCTAAATTTGTTTAATATGTCATTACAACTCCGTAACCCTTTTGCTATAAATTCTGTGTCTTCTGGTCCTGCTCCACAACCACCATTTGAAGGAGCAGCGCTCCGAAAGCTAGTGCTTCCAAATAAACCTGTTGGACTCTAACCTGGTGTTGTGTGATTTTTAAGGTTGATGTTAAATTAAGATAAATGTTCAGTACAACATCATAGGCCAAAGGGCCTGTACTGTGCTGTACTGTTCTATGTTCCATGTTTTATGTGCTATAGGTAGATCCACAATACTCTTGGGAGGGAATTCCAGGATTTTGACCCAGTGACAGGGAAGGTACGGTGATATATTTCCTGATGAAGGAGCAGCGCTCTGAAAACTAGTGCTTCAAAATAAACTATAACTTGGGGCTATAACTTGGTGTTGTGTGATTTTTAACTTTGTCCATGCTGGTTCCTCCTCATTCTGGATACATTTCCAAGTCAGGACGATGAGTAACCTGGAGGGGAACTTGCAGATGGTAGTGTTACCATCGATCTATTACCCTTGCCCTTTGAGATAGATGTGGTCATGTGTGCCAGTATATTAGTAATAATAGATGTAACACTGGAAATACGGCCCAGGGTATCTGTGTGACTGGTCATGATCAGTCACAATGTCTGTGGTGACAGTAATACATGGTACCAACAATACCAGTCATGCAGCCAGCAATGCTAATTGTGATGCCAGTGATGCTGGCCATGTTGCTTGACCAGACGTACTGGCTGTAGTTGTGATTGTTTAACCTCTCTTTTTATAGACTCGAGCTTCATTCACTCTCAGGATCAGTATCAGTGAACATTGTATAACACAGGCCAGACAGCAATGAGCACACAGTGTAGTCCTTGGCTGCTATAAAAATGCA
>NW_025115473.1:0-1012 GCF_004010195.1 Chiloscyllium plagiosum
GTAGGTAGGGTCCAATCGAAAGCTGCCAATCAAGGAGAACTCCATAGATATTATCGCATCCCTACAGTGAGGAAAGAGCCTATTCGACCCATAGAGGCCACACCGACCCTCTAAACAGTATCCCACTGGACAAACCCCTGCCCTATCCCTCTGAGCCTGCATTTTCCATGGCTAATCCACCTCGCCTACACATCCGTGGGTAATTTACGCAATTTAGCATGGCCAATCTACCCTTATATGTATGTCGTTATACTGTCAGAGCAAAACATAACATCCGGAGGAAACTCATGCAGACACGGGGAGAATGTGCAAACACCACACAGACAGTCATTCAAGGATGGAGTTAAACCCAGATCGCTGCGCTCTAAAGCAGCAATGCTAGTCACTGAGCTACTGTGTCACCTTGTGGTGCAGGTTCACCGTTCCTTGAAAGGGCCGTCACAGGTAGACAGCTCAGTGAAGAAGGTACTTGATGATCTTCCCTTTATTGGTGCGTGCTTTGATCTAAACATTTGCATGACATGTTGCACCTGTACGGGACATCGGTTTGGCTACTTTTGTAATATTGCCTTTAATTCTGGTCACCCTGCTGTCGGAAAGATGAGTGCAAAAGAGATTTAAAAGAATGTTGCAGGTGTTGTAGGGTTAGAGTTACAGCGAGAGTTTGAATAGGCTGGGACTATTTTCAAGTGTTGAGGCTGAGAGGTGACCTTAAAGACGTTTATAAAATCATGAGGGGCAGAGATAAGGTAAACAATTAATTGTCTTTTACCCAGGATTGGCGAGTCCAAAATTAATTTAAGGTGAGTGGGGAAAGATTTAAATAGGGACATTTTCACACAGAGACTGCTGTATGTATGGATTGAACAGCCAAAAGGGGTAATGGAGGCAGGTACAGTTACATCATTTAAAAATCATTTGGACGGATTCATGCATGGCAAGTGTTTAGAGGGAGATGGGCCAAGTGCTGGCAAGGGGAACGAGATTTATGTAGGATATTTGGTCGGTATGG
>NW_025115474.1:0-1012 GCF_004010195.1 Chiloscyllium plagiosum
ATCCATTTCATTCATTATTTTATATGTTTCCATATATATCTGAATTCCAATGAATATAATCCCAATCTACTCAGTCTCTGTTAAGCCAACCCCCTCAACTCCGGAATCAACATAGATAACCTCCTCTGCACACCCTCTAGTGCAAGTACATCCTTTCTCAACTAAGGAGATAAAAACTACATGCAGTACTCCAGGTGTGGCCTCACCAGCACCCAATACAGCTGGAACATAACCTCTGCTTTTCAGCACAATCCCTTCAGCAATGAAGGACAAAATTGCATTTGCCTTCTGAATTGATTGTTATACCTGGTGACCAACCTTCATGCAGAAGGATACTCAGGTGCCTCTGCATATCAAATAATGCAACTTTTTAAAATTCAAGTAATAATCTCTTTTTTAATGTTACTCCAACCAAACAATATGACATTACATATGACCGACCATTGCACACTCGCTCAATGTATTTATGTTCCTCTGCAGAGTTTCACAGCCCTCTGCACACTTTGTCCTGCTACTCATCTTAGTGTCATATGCAAACTTTGACACCCTACATGTGGTCCCCAACTCCAAATCATCTGTATCAATTCTAAATAATTGCAGTCCCAACACTGATCCCTCAGGCACACTACTAGTCACTGATTGCCAGCCAGAATAATACGCATTTAAACCCACACTTTGCTTCCTGTTAGTCAACCAATCTTCTATCCATGCTAATACTCTACCCCCAATGCCATGCACCCTTATATTATGCAACAGCCTCTTGCACAGCACCTTGTTGAAGGCCTTTTGGAAATCCAGGTACACCGTATCCACTGGGCTCCTGTTGTCCACCTTGCTTGAAATGTCTTCACAGAATTCCAAAAGATTTGTCGAGCATGACCTGCACTTCATGAACCCATGCTGTGTCTGTCCAATGGGACAATTTCTATCGAATCCCTGCTATTTCGTCCTTGATAATAGACCCAAGCATCTTTCCCAATACAGAGAAGAAGCTAACTGGGGTATAATTCCC
>NW_025115475.1:0-1012 GCF_004010195.1 Chiloscyllium plagiosum
ATCGGTGTGGGGGGAATGCATGTGTGTGAATGCAGTTCCAATCAAGTGGGTAAATTTGTTTTCAACAATATTTAAATAAAATAATATAAAACAGCATAAAATTAAATATAAATAAAAATTTGCTGCCTTTTAGATAAAACATCACTGAACCCAAAAAGTTAATCCTCCTCTTCCCACAGAGGCTGCACCTGTTCCCTTTCTCCAGCATCGCACTTCTATTTGAGATTTGCAGTATTTTGTTTATGTCTCTGTTTTATTGCTTTTGGTTATAAGAGAAGCATTGGTCAGCACACTGGGGAGATTTTCCCTGAGATGGTCTCAAATCCCTTGTATTCACATCGACCTGAGAGGGCAGTGGTTTAACTGATCATCCAGCAGATGGCGTCTTTGCCTTTGCCAGCCTCAGGATAGTGCTCCAGTGTCTGGAGTGGGGCTTGAAACCTGCAGGTTCAGGTGACGGTGTTAACACTGAGGCCGTCTATTCTTTCCTGGAATGAGGGTGTCACTGGCAAGACCAGCATTTGTTCCCCATCCCTAACTGCCCCGAAACTGAGTGGCTTGTTTAGCCTTTCAAATGGCAGGTAAGGGTCAGCCACATTGCTGGAATCTTGACAGAGTCAGACATTTACAACAGGTCTACAAGAACAAGGCCCTTTGGCCCAATGAGCTAAAGCCAGTCAAACAACCACCTCACTATTCTAATTCCATGTTCCAGTACTTGGCCCGTAGCCCTGTATGTCTTGGCATTACAGCTGCACATTGAAATACTTCAATGTTATGGAAGAGCTTCTGCCTCAACCACCCTTACAGGCAGTGAGTCCCAGACTGCCACCACCCTCTGGGTGAAAATGTGTTCCCTCTTAACCTTCGGCCATTTACCTTTAATCTATATCCTCTGTTCATTGATTATAACATAACCCCATGTCACCAAGTCACCCTTTATTGACACATGAACAGTCCTTGACTGTAATGCCTCATCGAGAGTCAGGCACCGGAGGCTCAGAGTCTCTGA
>NW_025115476.1:0-1012 GCF_004010195.1 Chiloscyllium plagiosum
TTCTTCTATGTTCTATGTTCTATGTTCTATGGATGGGAAGCGATTCCATAAAGTTGTTAGATGAGATGTGACGGTGGTAGCAGCACAGCCTTACCTCTGCAAACATTGTTGCTCTTCCTTCCACATGCGACACCAGGCTCTCAGTACACACATTGATCCTATGTGACCATGTCACGAGGCATCATGGTGGTGCAGTTATATTAAGGCTTCTCTCCACCGAGAGAGAAACAGCCAAGTGGAAGGTCAAGCTGATACCACTTATCGAAAAGGATCAAATAACGTCCCAGTTTGGCACGCTTGCCACTAAACCTCCCTTTCCTTAATTGTCTCAGATTTAATGAATATCAGTTTCTGGGTTGGGCTGGAAGGTTCCGACTCATTGCTGCAGCCTGTTAGCCCTGCAATGGTTTGTTCCATCAGCCTCGCAGCATTTCTGTCTGGCGGGGGTGAGGGAGCTCTGACAATGCTGAGCAGAACTGGGCAGCAGTTTGGAGGTGGAGGCTCAGCCACTTCTATGATATCTTGAGTCTGGGTCTTCGGAGTGACCTGTGTGTGCTTCCTCCTCCAGCAGGGCACTGTCCCTGTTACTTGTGATTAGAATGTGGCACCTCTACTACAGGCCTGTGGAGCAGTGGGCGATGGGGTACAGCTTTGTGCCCATGGCCAGCTGAGGGTGCTGGGCCTGCTTCTCCACGGAAACTACCAAAATGTCCTTGGAGGTTTGATGATTTATTGATTGGGGTATCTGGGTCCCCAGAGTGTATCTGCATCCCTGCCGTCTTTCAAGTGTACATCCCTATTTGCTGCATCTGCTGCTCCCTGGTACATGTAGATGTTTGCCGACACCACGATCTCTTCTGCCCGCACCGGGTCGCTGGCAGCCCTCCGAGTGCTGTGGGAAATGACACTGTGAGGGCCTTACCAAACTGTGCTCCCACACCCTCAACAGCTCACATTCCCAGGGAGCTGGGGGTGTGTGATGGACGCAGGCTTACTGATATTTCCTCTGAGG
>NW_025115477.1:0-1012 GCF_004010195.1 Chiloscyllium plagiosum
ATGGGGGAATTAGTATTGCAGAACCCTGAACTGAAGAACTGGCACAGGGCTTCAGGAAATGAAAGACTTGGAACAGGTTGCTAATATCGTCGAGAATTCGAGGAAATTGGAGAACACGGGCTCTGAATCTGGACATAGAACAAACGTTACAAAAGATTAATGATGGAGATTCAGAACTTGGCAGTTTGACAGATGGCACAAGTCTGAAACAAATCTCGACACTGGGATAGTGGTAGGAGAGAAAATAATAAAAGAGAAGCTGAGGAAGAAGGTGGAGGATAGGACAGATTCAAATAAAAGGGTGGAGTTCAGAAAGGCAGGTGGAGATGGACCTGGTAAAACAATCGCGGCACTGGCACTGCAATATTAACTCTGCTCTCATTCCCAGATGCTGCAGACGTTCTAAAGTTTCCAGGAATTTATCTTTACGCTACAGAAGCAGAAGATGTGATCCTGGATCAGTCCCGCCTCTGGAAATGTTTGACTTCCCGTTAGCCCAGATCACTTCTGTCCAGAACTGAAACTTCACAATTCTGCCGAACCCCCAACCCCGCTACCGATTTCGAACATAGAACATAGAACAGTGCAGCACAGAACAGACCATTCAGCCCACGATGTTGTGCCGACCACTGATTCTCATGTATGTACCCTTACATTTCTGTGACCATATGCATGTCCAGGAGTCTCTTCAATGTCCACAATGACCCTGTCTCCACAACTGCTGTTGGCAACGCATTCCATGCTCTCACAACTCTCTGTGTAAAGAACCCGCCTCTGACGCCTGCTCTATACTTTCCTCCAACCAGCTTAAAACTATGACTCCTCGTGATAGTCATTTCTGCACTGGGAAATAATCTCTGGCGATCGACTCTATCTATGCCTCTCATTATTTTGTATACCTCAATTAGGTCCCCTCTTCTCCTCCTTTTCTCCAAAGAAAAAAAGGCCGAGCTCAGTCAACCTCTCCTCAAAAGATACGCCCTCCAGTCCAGGCAGCATCCTGGTAAACCTA
>NW_025115478.1:0-1012 GCF_004010195.1 Chiloscyllium plagiosum
CTTTGTCCTGCACGGTGCTTCATGTTGGACTGTGGGATTTCAGCAGCTTTTCAGACACGTCTTTGTAACTTGTGCTGAACCTATTTACTGAAAGCCCGCGTTAACCACTCTTTGCTAATCAGTTGCTCAGTTGCATGAGGAATCCCTTCAACTGTGTTTGATTTAGACGAGGATTCTAACTTGTCATTCAGTGACATTTAATTTAATTCGGTTCTTGAAAATTTACTAGAAATACTGGGGAATCTTCACGTGGAAGTTGTGTTTTAAGCTTCTGTGTACATTCAAGAAACTTAGAGTATTTGGTGACCAACTCTGGAGAAGTTACAAAGTGATGAAGTTGAAACAAAATCTTTAAGAGCAAGTTGAAAAGCTGTCATGTGGCTGACTGCAGGCACAAAGTGTCCTGAACAATTTTAAAATGAAACATTTTGGCTGTAACATAAGAAACCTTGTTGTTTTCACAGCACTTTGAATTCAAACAACCTGTTTAAATTATGCCCCAATATTCTAAAAGTGAACCGAATTTGAATTTTACTGTTTTGACAGCATCGAACCAATGAGATGATCCACTGTTTTGGGGTATAAAACGCGAACGCCAAAAGAAGGTGCTCTTTTAGCAATAAAAAGAGCACCTTCTGCCATTGAACGAAAGCGACTCTCCCTAAAAGGTACCTTTTTATGCATATACAAAAACAAATCTGCAGCAGAAGGCTGAAGACGTCCCGGGCAGTTCTGCAGTGGAGGATCGACACTGGTGGCTGGTTTTGAAAATTATAGGCTGGAAATTAAATAGGGGCTTTATTGGATCATTAAATTGTTACAGTTAGCTAAATATTTTAGACAAAGGACGCTCGGAGATGGAATATTTTGTGTTTAATTATCACTTTTGGAGTTACAGAATACAGTGATATTTGGGGTAGTTCTCTGTCACCCATGCTTTAACAGATTAATAGGCAAGATGAGCATTTCTGTGTGCGTCGTTTAATTAGTGGAAGCTTTTACCGGCGTGTTG
>NW_025115479.1:0-1012 GCF_004010195.1 Chiloscyllium plagiosum
CTCGCGTTAATCTCTGGGCCACTTAAGTCCATGAAAAAGGGGATCACATATGACCACATCAAGATTACATATGGTGCACCTCGGGGACAAGAAATTCCCTGAGCGGAATCGAATCCACGCCATTATATTTCTGCTTTCAGTGGAATAATGATATCAGCAAAATCCAAGGAATTGACCTCGTCCTTGGAAGGGATACCTTGTCCTTGAATTATTCCGAGTCGGAACTGTCTCAGAATGAACCAGCAAACATGAAATTTCCGTCACATGCACACGCACATTTAGTCTTGACGCATAATTTCTTCACAGTTTCTCTCTCACGGGAAGAAGTATATATGGAGAGAGAAGGGAAGGTGATGTTTTAGCTCGATGGTCTTTCCAATATGGCTGAACCTGAAGTGGGTAAAATTCCGGAAATGCAGTGTTGTTCGTTTCATTTTATTAATTTTGCTGCAACTTCACTCTGTTCATTGCAATGATCGGAAGTGAATTGGATTTATATCATTGGAACGTTTAATGTTGTGTTGAATTTTGCTCCGAATTTATTTCAGCTTAAAGAAAATACTGATGAGAAAAACAGAAGGTTAAACTACAAGACAAGATGCCAGTTTTGATGCTCAGTTACTTTGGCAGATTTCAGTGGGTAACAAATAAACCCAACATCATGGCGATTGTCCTCCCATCTTTAAGACATGGGATTAAAGCAGTAAATCGATCTCTAAGAGACGGGTCACTTCCCGTTCACTATGGAATAGCTTTCCTTGACAATATACAAAATCTGCTCAGTTCCATTTATATGATTCATGTGGACTATTAATAGAAATCTTTCAAAACTCTCAGTTATTCTTTTGCTGAATCCTATTCAGATGCATATTTTTGCGATAATTCTTTACATCTGAAGTCGTCCAAATTAGACATTGTTTCCTCGTACCTTTCACACCCCGCACCCCACTTTTACACTTTGACCCGGCCACAGGTTCTGTCTCTACTGGTGAAACTCACTGCTTGTGTGTCT
>NW_025115480.1:0-1012 GCF_004010195.1 Chiloscyllium plagiosum
GTGGGAGGTATGATGGGCCGTGATGGTTACTGTATATTGGGAGCTATGTTTGGCCGTAATGGTTACTGTACAGGGGGAGGTATGTTGGAACGTGAAGATTACTTTACACTGGGAGGTATGTTGGGCCGTGATGATTAGTGTACAGTGGGTTGTGTGTCGAGCCGTGATGGTTACTGTACAGTGAGAGGTATGTCGGGCTGTGATGGTTAGTGTACAGTGGGTGGTATATCGGACCGTGATGGTTACTGTACAATGCGAGGTATGTTGGGCCGTGATGGTTATTGTACATTGGAAGGTATGTCGGGCCATGATGGTTACTGTGCAGTGGGAGGTGTATCAGGCCGTGATGGTTACTTATAGTGGAAGGTATGACGGGCCGTGATGGTTACTGCACAGTGGCAGGTATGTCAGGCCTTGTCGGTTACTGTTCAGTGGGATATATGGCGGGCCATGATGTTTACTGTACTTTGGGTGGTATGTATGGGCGGTGATAGTTACTGTACTGTGGGAGGTGTGTCGGACAGTGGTGCTTAATGTACAGAGGCCGGTATGTCAGGCTGTGACGGTTACTGTACATTGGGAGGTATGTAAGGCCGTAATGGGTACTTTACAGTAGGAGGTATGTCGGGCCTTGGTGGTTACTGTACAGTCGGAGGTATATCGGGCTGTTATGGTTACAGTACAGTGGGAGGTAAGTTGGGCAGTGATGGTTACTTTACATTGGGAGGTAAGTTGGGCCGTGATGGTTAATGTACAGTGGCTGGTATGTCGAGCCGTGATGGTTACTGTACAGTGGGAGGTATGTCAGGCTGTGATGGTTACTGTACAGTGGGAGGCGTGTCGTGCCTTGTCCATTACTGTACAGTGGGAGGTATTTCGCGCCGTGATGGTTAGTGTACAGTGGGAGGTATGTTGGGCCGTGATGGTTAATGTACAGTGGGCGGTATGTCGAGGCGTGATGGTTACTGTACAGTGGGATGTATGTCGGGCTGTGATGGTTACTGTACAGTGG
>NW_025115481.1:0-1012 GCF_004010195.1 Chiloscyllium plagiosum
CATTTGTAAATTCAATGAATACAGCTACTCTCTCTCTCAAAGTCACAAGATTCACACATTGTCTCAATCAAACTGGACACATGCACTCCATGAACCAAACTGTAACTGTTAATTCAATCAGAGAGATTCTCTCATTTATTCAACGTTTCAACCTCAACGCTTCCATTCAATTATACAAACTGCATTCATTGAATCATTGAATCTAACTACGATTATTCGGTTGTTTCAAGAGAACAAATGTAACTGTGAATACTACTGCACTCATTCATTCAATGAAACAGACTGCAAATGATGGTTCAATAACATGGAGTTTCTCTCATTGGTTCAAAACCACAAGCTTAACGCATTGATTCAATCAAACAAATTACACACATTTAGTTCATGAAACAAACTGGACCTGTTCATTCAATGAATAGACTCTTCTCTTTCATTCAATGCCTCGTGCTTAACGCTGTACTTCAATGAAACAACATGCATTCATTCATTATATGATTAATATTTTGATCATAGATTGAAAGAAACAAACGCAATTCATTGATTTAATTTTAGAAATTTCACTAACTTGTGGATTTAACTGCCTTCATGCCATTAATGAATCGAACTGCAAACATTCATTCAATGAGAAACACTGCAAGTCCTATTCCAATGAATCTAGCTTTTGCCATTCATTCAATGAAAGAAACTGCACGCGTTAATACAATGATACAAACTGAATGCATTTATAAAATGAAACAGACTGCACGTGTAAATTCAATAAGTAAAGCTTTTCTTGTTTATTCAATGTCGCGAACCAAACTCTTTCATTCAATGAAACCAACTGCAATGATTCAATCATTGAATCAAACTGCAATCATTGAGTCAATGACTCAAACATTATTAATGGATTCAATCAAACAAACTTAACTCATTTACTTCGTGAATCAACTACACCCATTCATTCAAGAAATGCACTGGATGTCTTTATTGAAAGAGTAGCGGTCCGGCCATTCATTCAATGCACGAGCAAAACGCA
>NW_025115482.1:0-1012 GCF_004010195.1 Chiloscyllium plagiosum
AACCTCCATCAGTGACAGGGATTGAACCTCAGTTAGTGACAGGGATTGAATTTCAGTTAGTAAAAAGGGATTGAATCTCAGTCAGGGACAGGGATTGAACCTCAGACAGTGACAGGAATTGAATCTCAATCAGTGACAGGGATTCAACCTCCGTCAGTGACAGGGATTGAATCACAGACAGTGACAGGGATTGGATCTCAGTCAGTGACAGGGATTGAATCTCAGACAGTGACAGGGATTGAATCTCAATCTGTGACAGGGATTGAACCTCAGTCAGTGACAGGGATTGAACCTGAGTCAGTGATCGGGATTGACCCTCAGACAGTGACAGGGATTGAATCTCAGTTAGTGACAGGGATTGAATCTCAGTCTGTGACAGGGATTGAATTTCAGTTAGTTTAATGGGATTAAATCTCAGTCAGTGACAGGGATTGAACCTCAGACAGTGACAGGAATTGAATCTCAATCAGTGACAGGGATTCAACCTCCGTCAGTGACAGGGATTCAATCTCAGACAGTGACAGGGATTGAATCTCAGTCAGTGACAGGGATTGAATCTCAGACAGTGACAGGGATTGAATCTCAATCTGTGACAGGGATTGAACCTCAGTCAATGACCGGGATTGATTCTCAGTCAGTGACAGGGATTTAACCTCAGTCAGTAACAGGGATTGAATTTCAGTTATTTAAATGGGATTGAATCTCAGTCAGTGACTGGAATTGACCCGCAGACAGTGACAGGGATTGAATCTCAGTCAGTTAAATGGGATTGAATCTCAGTTAGTGACAGGGATTGAATCTCAGTAAGTGACAGGGATTGAACATGCATCAGTGACAGGGATTGAACCTCAGTCAGTGACAGGGATTGAATTTCTGTCAGTTAAATGGGATTGAATCTCAGTCAGTGACAGGGATTGAACCTCAGACAGTGACAGGAATTGAATCTCAATCAGTGACAGGGATTCAACCTCCGTCAGTAACAGGGATTGAATCTCAGACAGTGACAGGGATT